>NC_064875.1:69615967-69628467 GCF_943734745.1 Anopheles darlingi
GAAGAAGGTTCGGACAGGCTGACAAAGGTTCCCGCGAGTGCGTGTGTGCCAGTGTGTGTGGTTGGTTTGGGTCACAACAACCCAGCAGGTGATCGACATGACCGTGAAGAGGACTATGGTGTCATACGCCTACGTGTGGGACCGGTAATTTGGCGGTCATCATCACACACACGGACACACGCACCCTTCGATGACCCTTTTGGGTGGTCCGTCCCCGAATGGGAAACGATATTCGGTGGAGTTCCCCCGCTGTCAACACAGACCCCTCGAGTGGAATGAAAAGGCAACCAATTTACACCATTCTTTGAAGACGGAACGCGATATGTGTAGATACCCTCACCGGCATATCTACATGCTCGCAAGTGGGTCAGTCGGTCGGTGATTTATGAGTGACGTTGATGAACCCAAGCGACGACGCCGCCGCTGCCCGTGGAATGGCATTTTTTTTGGCGGTGAATCTTTTGGGGGCTCTTTTCGACTCTCCAATAGGCCTCTCACAACATTATGATTGATGTACAATAAGCTCAATTTCTCACGAAACCTCCTCGCTCTCTGTACCTTCCATTTTGGAGGAGCCTTTACGATACCCATTGACCGCAAGAGTTCAACAGCTTCTCCGATTTCATAAAAACGCTTCCGGAATGTTTCCAGGAAACCAACGAAGCAAAGCCTTCTGCTGCTGCTGCTGCTGTTGCTTAGGAATGCAGCAGTCAGGGTGCGGGAGTGCGTTGTCATCCGGGAGGTTCAAAGATCGACAGCCAATTGCTCGTCTCTTCGCTGCACTATCACAATGCTCATGTTCTGCGAGCTGACAGGCCCGTTGTCTGCGATTCCCTCGGTATTATGTGTTCGATCGTCGTCGATCAATCATCAGCGGCAATCGAGAGAGTATCATATTGCAACCGCTTCTGCATCGATCGCATCGTCGCTGCAATTCTATCACACGCCGGAACGGAAAAGCGTTAATCCCTGGCATTGACAGGAAACAGCAGCAGCAGCAGCAGCAGCGGTGGTGGTGGTGGTGATCGTTGCGATCGCTCCGATGTCGTGAATCTGATCTCGATCGAACGCGCAACAGCCACCAGCATCGATGATCGATGATGATGCGGTTTACCCCAAGCCTGCCAACGCCTCGGCGGCGCAGACACTGGCACCCCCGCCCAAAAGCGGGAGAGGGGAAGGTGAAGATAAATGTCAATCGCCGGAAGCACCGTGCCTGGAGTTGCGGAAATGACGCCACGCACCGCGTCATGTCAGTGAAGATTTTGATGTATTTTGAAAGCCCCCCGTGCGCGCGCGCTGATCAACCAATCGGCGGCCGGGGAAGTGGAGAACGATGGGTTTAATTACCGCAAATCATCATCACGGCTGCCAGTTTCTCGAGGACTTTGCTGACCTGGACTTGTGACAGGATGTTATGCGCAAAACGTCGTCGTCGTCGTGACCATCCGAGCTCTTTCGAGTGACCGGGAGAGCGATCATGTCCTCGCCTAACGTGTGCTTCCGCTTACCCAACCTTCCAGGAAAAGGCGCTGAAGGTGGCCACGATAGCAGCATTCAAAGTTAAGAAACATTCATTACCTATCATTTGGAGAGTTGCGATACTTTATTTAAATGAAAATTTTATATTAAACAATTTAAATAGAATATTTTCCTTCTTTTCAAATCGCAACAGGGTATAAAAAATGGTGATAAAATAAAAATACAGTCGAGAATCGGTCATTTAAGAATATTTCTTGCTTTCTTGAATCTTATAAACGAACCGAGAAAATTTTTGAAAGTTCTTTACACCGAATTTCCAACCGAACGTAATAAGAGCAACTTCTTATCCCGATTTGAAAGAAAGTTTCTTCCATCTTAACCGTGCTGGGTCACGATAGCAACCTTATTTCAATTTGTTTTTACCAGTTCTTAACGGAATGTTGCTATCATGATCATGCGCATTTACATGTGTGGTCTGGCGGAGAAGTAGATCTGGCTCCAGAGGATTGTCTAGGTCACCAGGAATGCCATTTCGGTGTACGATTCCCCTCTGCCCCGATTTAAATGCTGTCACTCAAAATGGTTGATCAAATCATCGCTAAAGTGATTACCTCCGTGACCTCAGCGCGTCTTGTTCCGCAAATCCACTTCCAACCGAGAAAGTAGATCAACAAATGACGGTCATTATGTCACCTCGCGGCTGCTGTTAGTGCTGGTGGTGGTGGTGGTGGTGACACACAAATCGTGCGAAAGATGCAACCGTTTCCATACATATCACCGACTGACTGTTACGCTTCAAGCAGTCTTGCACGCTGGATCTCTCTCTCTCTCCTTCTCTCTTTGTCACTCTTTAAACGGCCCGTTATGCTAATTGCAACACAGTTCCGAACGCACCACGCCATGTCTAGACCAGCGCAGACCCGTGTGCATGGCTTGTTGGCGACACGCAAAAACATCTGTCACCGTGTGCTTAGCACATTTGTCATCATTAAATGGCGCGCACAATTTGCATCCCGCCGCTCGCATGCTCTACCACGACCGCGACCGACAGCGTGTGGTGATGGTGATGAGGATGGAGCTCAGCACAATTGCCAGCCATTACCGGAGTTTACCAGCTTGAAATGAGTGTTCGTGCGTTCAATCGGAGAAACGAAGAAACTTCCTGCCAACGGGGACTTGAACTTCAATCGAAAACAATCCAATAAAACGATAAAAAAACTCGAACGCTTAACCAATTAATGGACCACGAAATGATGGTCCGGCGGTCCGGCGGCGCAAAGGTCCGCACAGACCAATTGCGCTCTCCACTTGAAACCGCATCGGGGTTCGTCGCTTACACAGCGCAGCTCTTTCGATTGCGAGATGCAATCGCCGCCACGGCCGCCTTTCTTCGGCGCGCGCGCGCGATCGAAGAAAGAATAATCACCCTCATCATCAGCGGCGGAACATTCGATGGAGACCATAAACGAACATTGGATTGGATTTTCATTCTCAGCTCTCAAAACAGTTAATCGTGGCCACCGAAAACGGACAGCGAGATAATTAAACTGCAACTCGTTCCTCGCCAGGAGGACCGGAGACTCGTACAGAATTAGATTCTCCTTTATGAGTGGCCATCATTATCTGCATCATCGACCCCTTCCCCCTCGGTTCCTCGGTCTCTCCACCGGCGGAATGTAAATTCTTTGCCGCCATACCATCGCCATTAGGACTGCATCCCGTTACGTTGCAGAGACGCGTGCGTCGCGTAACGTTCCGGTTTTCCCTGGCCTGGCCCCGTGCCCTTCCTTTTGTAGGTCAGGAGCAGCAGCAGCAGCAGCAGCAGCGGTGGTAAGAAAAGCGGCAAAGTCATCGACACATCATCAAGTCTATCGCGTAACTGGATGACTGGATGAGATTCAAAGGGGAAAATGCATTTTCATTGACCACGAGCTGGCGCTGGCCACGAGCACCATGCGAGCGCGGCACTAGCTTTGATGTCGCACATACACACACACACAGACAGACAGGCACACGCCGTTGCGTCCGGTTCGCTTAAATGGTTTGACCTCATTCTCGGTACCAGTTCTGAAGGGAAATGCCTCGACGATCACTCGTTCGGTGCAGATCGCGAGTATTACATAACCTGAAATCAGGAGGGAAGGAAATGCAGACGGCCAGCATCTTACCTGCGGTTTCAACCTTCTTCTGGTCATCGGTACTCTCCTCGTCGCTGTCAATGTGTGGAAAGGAACCACCGAGACAGAACAGTGGCAGCGTCGACGTCGCCGTCGTCGTCGTCTGTGCTCCAATGTCAGCCAATGTCGATTGGTGTGATTGGTGATTATCACCTCCACTGCCACCACCCCCGGCACCACCTCCAGTGTCACAGATGGTTACGCTCAAACCATCATTACGCTGATTACCGCTGACGGAGCCGCCGCCGCCGCCGCTGCCGATGATGATTGGTGCGAGATTTTCACTTTTTCCCAGATCCGTTTGATTGGCGACGATCGCCACGCCGATCGTGGCGGAACTGTCATCGCTGGCGGCTGCCGTTGCGACGGGGATTGCCGCTGGTGGGACACCAGCCACTATCCGGGTTGCTGGCTGGCTGTGTTCCGTCCCATTGGCACCGGAAGTGACCGTTACGGTGGCCGGTGCCGGGCGGTGCTTCAGCTGCGTGTACTTGCTGCTGATGAGCAGTTTGCTGCTGTTGTTGTTTTTGGTGATCAGTTCGCGCCGCTTCAAACCGATCTTGGGCGTTCCGGGGCAAACAATGTAACGGCCACCACCACCACCACCAGTCTCGGCACCAGCCTCGGTGCCGGTATCACCGGATTCCGCCGGCAGTGTGCCAGCTGTTTCATCCGGTTCAGCTGCTGGTGCTGGTGGTGTGAGTGGAAAGGAGAGATCCTCTAGCGGAACGCGGCTGATTGCCCGCTCGATGCCGACCAGAAGGTTCTGCAGCAGACCGGCCAGATCTTCCGTCAGCATCTCCACGGCTAGCGGGGTGATCGGATCGCGCAGCGGATCCAATCGACGGTACACGATCGACGAAGCAGCAGAAGCAGGAACGGTTTCTTCGCTATTGGCTGCTGATGGTGCGGCAGCTGCTGCTGCTGGGCGCCAAACGGCATAGAGCTCCGCTTTGCTGGTATCCTGCTCGCCTGGACGAATGCAAAGATACGTATCCTGCGCACGGACGAGCGACTCATCAATGGCACCCAGATGGAGCACCAGGGCTCCCGGGACGGCTAGTGGCCAACCTTCACACCAGCTCAGGTTCTGTGAATGCGAGTAGAAAGGGGAAAGAAGAAGAAAAAGTTTATTAAAAACCAAATTCCAGAAATCGCAGTAAGCAAAAAGAACGTCGGACGGGGAAGTGAACCGGAACCGGAAAGACAATGTTTTCTGCTCGATGCTCGACTAAATGTAAAACAATCACGGGAGATATCAAAAACGAAGTAGCAGAACATGTGATCGCACTGTACGTGCCGCCGCAGAGGCTCGCCGAGGATCGCGGATCGCGAACGACGACGAAATTGTCCAATTAATTTCCATTCCACTCGCATCGTGATCCAATTACACACGCACGCATCACACACACACACACTCGGTACCTGACAGGAAAATAGAGCACCACAGTCAGAGTGAGACCGCGAAAGGAGAGAGAGAGAGAGAGTCGAGCACACTCCACGGTGGTCCCCGACACACGATCCAGGGCCAGCGGTTTGCGCCGCTCGGGCTTGGCAAGCAAATTGTTTTTACTTTGCGCGGCGGCGACTGGGGCTTTTGATAAATTATCAAACGGAAACTGCCCCTTCACCCCCCCCCCCCTTCCCTTGCGCTTGGGTTGGACGTGCGGCCACCGAAGATTTGCAATCGAACAGCCGGCGTTCCCCCGTGTGCCTCTGGGTTTCTTATTGCAATCCGCCGATCGCAATCCGCAGTCAAAAAAACAGAAAAAAAAGCAAACCCGTAAATTCATGTTTAAATGTTTTAAACGCTATTCGGGGCGGTTAAAAAAAGCGAAACATTGTACCTTTTCCACTGTTGCGGAAAGAGAGGAAAACCAAGGAACCATGGCATCAACTTTACACGGAAATGCAATCGCAGCGAATGCACGAAATGGTGGCTAAAATCGGTTTTTAATCACACACGCCAGCCCCGCATCTCCCGTGGGCCACCTGCAACGTGCATCGCCGTACGTACGGATCGTTGGTACACGCCCTTCGAAAACTCACGATCGGCCTTTGTGTGTGTGCGCGCGGCTTTGGTGGAAGTAGCAGACCAGCTTGAACGCACAAGACAGAAACCAAGAAATGTTTCGTGCCAAGAGTTTGAGGGGTGAATTTTATTGATATAATTAAGATGTTGCCGCGATCCACTGCCACCGGTAAAAGGGCGTCCGTCCTCCTCCGTCCACTGCACACCGCGGGCCTTGGCGTGATTTCGTTCACCACACGTTCAAACCCACCACGGATCCTTCCTCAAGTCGATCGATTTCGATCCATCCGGAGCGATCTGCGATCGGGGATCACCCGGGACGGGCTTTTTCGGGATACCTTCGACCCTCCGTGCTGCCCGGACCCTGCTGAGCGTCAGGCCAGCCTCGGAGGCCTGTTCCGAGTGGGCAAACCCTCCATTAATCATCGATTGCGTGGCGTGATTTATTGGTTGTAATTGCTCAATTAAGTTGCAGCGTCATTCGAAGGTGCGACTCGTCGAGAGATCGAAGAGAGAGAGAGAGAGATGCAGAGAGCGAAAGGGATCAGCTTTTTACCGACCCCAGGGTGGTGGCCATAGATGACAAGTGATGGCGGGTTAAGGGCTTGCGTCTGGATGTTCCGCCAGGAGAAACATACACACACACATCAAGATCAATTCCAGATTCCGCAGATACACTCATCGCACATTTCATCGAGCTCACAACCGAACCCACTTGAGGTTGAGCTCTCTACTCCTACATTCCACGGACAACGGTCAGACGCGATGGCCTAGACGTCATGCCGGGGTGGGACTCGTGGCCACCACCACCAGTGGGCGCCATTAACGCGCGCCACGGCGATGATGGTTCAGCTCCAATTAATCAACCACCACCGAGCGAGCGCCACTGATGGGACGGGACGGGATGTGGTCTGTACCTTGGACCTCGTTGTCGGTCTGGTGTCCGTCGGGGATGCGATCGCACCGAATGATAAGATTACACAAAACGTATTCAATTAATCAGTTCCCGATGTTTTCGCCCTCCGGGCCCTAGGGCCCTGATCTCGTTACGGCCCTCCGGGGTCGGAAATGTGGAAAGTCTGGTACGTTACCACTCGGCCTCGGCCCTTACGGAGCTGAAGGGCGCTCTCTCTCTCTCGCTCTCTGTCTCTGTTGGTGAAGCGCCAGTGAGAGTTCTTTCATTAATCAAATGCGAACCGATTTTTGCAGCTGCATTGAAAGTGAGAGTCCATTAATATTGACTCCTAGTGCCACTAACACGCATCTCGCGATGTGTGAGAGATAAGACCAATTTGGGGTTTAAGAGGAAAAGCAGAAAGAGTTTGAAAAGTAATTTGAAGATGGTTAAAATGATTTATGGACCTCGAGTGAAGGTGAAGTTGAAGTTACAATTGAAGACAACCGTTTGGAGGTACCGAGGATCATTCTAAAGTCACTCTCTATACCAAACAAGTACAATATGTTGTTCCTATTTCATAATTCTACACCAAAACACCTCAAGGGCTTCAGATAGCCAGCGATTCATGTTACGAAACGGTGCGAATGTCAGGAAACGACGACGTCACCTCTTCCGTCGGCAGCAAAGGTCTTGGTCACAAACTCATTTAACCGCTTAACTCATCTTCCTGGTCTTACCCGGCCTGGTAGCTTCCTCGTCGAAGACAGCAGCACCCAGTAATGCCTTCCCGGTCTTCGGAGCTGAAGGACTGCACCGAAATGGCAAGCCAATTTCGTTTCGTTTAATTTATGATCCTTAGCAATTATCGTAATTACTAATTTCAATTTTCACTACCACCGCCACCACCCGGTACACACACGGTTCCGCCATGCACACACACACACACGAGCGCACGCGCACACAGACCAGCATGTAGTGGGCCACCACCACCACACACGGTCATGGTGCCACAACACGCCAACCACTAATCAGCTCTCCAGCATCAGCAAGATGGGCAGCTGCGCGAGAAGACTCCCGCCTTTTCGCGAACTGGCCTGCCACTCCTCCCCCTTGCACTCTCCTAAACCGGGACCGGGGCCACAAGAGCGCCAAGTCATCGTTTGAACCGCCCGCTACCACGCCGGGGGGCGTGCAAAATGATGATAAAGTATAAAATAATATGCGGCCAACCGACCGACCGACCGGACCGTGATCTCGAGGATCGCGTGGACGCGAGGATTAGCTATCGGTTCGCGGTGCGGTGCGGTGCGGTGCGCACGGAGCACGGATCTCTGATCGCACGCCCTCGGAGTGGAGTGAGTGAGAGATTTGAAAGAAGAAAAACGAAACGAAAATTTGCACGTCAGTCGCCGTCCCGTGGTCCCGTGGGGGTCAGGAAGTGGGAATCGAGAGGGTGACGTGGCACGATACCCGGCGATTAGTGCGTCATCTTGGCACCGCTCGGCGCGGAGTTCCGCACAGATCCATAGTGCACACTCCCTCTGTTGGTTCCTTGCCAAACCGTTTATCAGCTGGCTTGGCTTGCGATTTGGATTCTCTTTCATCCAGAAGTGATTGCGTAACGGCGACGACGACGATCAGCTTCGCCGCAAGGGGTCAGGAAGATCGGGTACTATACTGGGACACACTGGCCCGGTAGCCCACTGGCAGGCTGGCATTACGTTGGCGGATACGCCGATTAGGATACGCCAGCAAACGCTGAGAAGGGAATGATGTAAGCTACGCCTTTAATTAGTGTCCTTTCATTTGTGCAGGAGGAGGAGTAGTCTAAGGAGGAAAGGGAGGAGGTGGTTTCGCATGTGGCCCGCGTCTCAATTGCTTTTGATTTTGATTTTTTGGCATGATGTAATCCCGGCCATCGGGTTATCGGTCGGCTTCACTTCAAGGAGATCCAATCTTAGAAATTAGGAACGATGAGCGTCGCACACGTGCGTGTGTGTGTGTGTGTGCTCGTCGGTAATTACTTAATTTTCGCCAGACGCCCCTTGTCTTGCGTTCGTTAAATTGCTTTTTGATCGATTTTAAGGAGACCACTTGCGCTTTCGATCAAGCGGATTGCCGGCTATTGTTTGTAACAAACTAAGGCGAGGTCATCGGCCCTTTGCTTCAACTATACGATGGTCAATTTGCATTTCAGGAACACCGTTGGCCCTGTTGTTGGCCAATTTCAAAACATGCAACTACTGAAGTGGCAACACCGCTTATCGGTTTGACCTCCAGAGACCACGCAAAGGGTTGCAGTGCAATAAAAGTCATTTCGATCGGGGTCGCCTGGTCGGAGAAGAGTAGCGAGGGTTGCTATGGCCACAGAAGGCAGCCATCCGCCGTGACGTGCGACTACTTGTCGGAACTTTTCCTTTCAACTGGCAACCGGGCAACCGGGGGTCGCGTCAAGACCGTGTCGACATTGTATAACGGCCGCGGCTCCCGAGTGATGGCCCGGCGGTACACGGCGTACCATTGTGCAACATCTGGATCACGACGTCGGTCGGTCGTCGTCGTCGTCATCGTCCTTCCAACGATCGAGCACAGATGGTGAAGCTAGGAAGCGATCATTGAAGGTCTAAGCAGCACCCATCGGCTAGGTCACAGCCGACTGACACCGTCGTTGCTCTACTTTGTTGCTACCACGAACAGCGGCAGCAACAACCCGATGATCGGGAGTTTCTTTCACGAGATAAGTTAATTTCCACTTCGCACGTTCGCTCCACACAAGGAGAGGTTGCGCAAAAGGTTGCAGCGGTCGAGAACGAAACGTCTTTTAATTCTTTTTAATTGATGTTTGTCCTCACTGATCACTCAGCTCCACCCTTTTACGATAATCATGGCTGGAACACGGAGAACGAGGATAAAGGCCAAGGCAGCCAAACAACAAGCGTTGTAATGAGCTTCGATCCCGGAAGGGGGCGCCATATGCGCCTTGGCCTGCTTATCAGATCATCAATTAGCATAGATGGCAACAATGGATCAAAATGGGTGGAGATTGCATCCTTCTCGATTACGCCATAATGTCGTTTCCGGATGTAAAGTGTTCTGCATCCCTGCGGATGCACCCCTTGAAATGCACACCCCTCTCGGGATAATTGTCGGTCTCTGATTGTCACACAATCGGGACGCAATCACGCAGAGGGTGCCTTAGCAGGGCTTTAAAATCAATTGACCATGAATAGGAAGTGACGGTCGATTAGGGCTAACCGAGAGTGTGTGTGTGTGGGCATTACGGCATCCGAAAAGGTATGAATTTGTGAAAATTAAATCAAAACACTTGGTGCAACATATTGCGCAGAGATTAAAGTAATGGTTGTGGAAGAATGGATCTGGAGGGATTGTAAAATCCATTTCTTCTTCTTCTGTAAATCGAAGTCAGCTAACGGTGACAGCTGCTCAAGAGGATGCTACAGAAAATGTTGCTTTCCCTGTTGATGATTCTCACCACGAGCAGATCAGAACAAAGATACGCAACCCAAAATATTCGCCATTTTGTGGGTCCAGGAACCGGAAATTTAATTTCAGCAACGGTACCGGAAATGATTGCCATCAGGCGGAAGGTGGAATGGATGGATAAATATTTGGCCGACGATACCGACCGGCTGCATCTGGTCATTCTGCGCATGTTGCAACCAACGAACACACACACACACCCCAACGGTTCGATGAAATTAGTTCTGCGCCTACAGATTTGATGAGCTGCTCGTTGGCCATTGTTGTTGTTGTTGCTAGTTCCGTTTCGTTCCCCTAACTCGGTGGAAGAAGAGAATAGGGATCTTTCGCGCATCTTTCTCCCTTTCTTGGGACTTCCCTGGCATCTCCCTCCCTTCCCAATCGGTGTGTCAGCTTTAATTTGATGTGCGAAGTGCATACGTTTCCTGTCGTGTGGCCGGCTCGCGACACGTGCCAAGCCGAGACTCCTTTCCGTAATTGGTCGGATGGAGGAGTTCATTTCATGCTGATGCTCACCCCAAACCAGCCAAAGCATCCGCAACATTAGACCTGTTGGCTGGCCCCGTGATGAAAGTGCTGGCAATAACTTTGGCTTTAACCGTGGGCCACTTGTCAATAGCAGCGGCAATCGGTTCGATTAGCGAGACCATTTGCAGCACTTTTTCCTCGCGGATTTCCCCGCATGTAATCCCTTGGTGTGTGTGTGTGTGTGTGTTTGGTTTTTTATTTATGTTGAGTGGCCCCGGGGCCCTGTTAATGGCAATATTGGTTCGGAAGAGGGAGGGGCAATTCTCCGGCGGAGAGATAAAACGAATAATTGATTCGCAACAAACCACAAGCTCTCTCTCTCTCTCCCCTTCTGTTTATCATTTCATCTCTCTGTTGAATATCCTTTTCGCATCGTTGAGTTCGTTTCCTTCGTTCAAAGGCGCGACAGGATGGAATTGCAGGAAGAGATGTCAAAACACGTGCCATCATTCGTCGGCACCGGTACCGGATGTATCCACTGGTACGTGGTCCACGGAGCAAAGCGTAAGTAATTCGGGAAACGTGCCCATTCGCTGGGCGAGCGGATTTATGTTTGCCAAGCACGAAGTGCGCAGCGGACGTTCCGACAGCCGCAGCCACAGCCCAACACCAGTTCTCTGTCCGGCAAAGTCGCCATGCTGAGCTGAGGGAACACGGTGTAGAAGCAGGCAGATGCACACTGGTCTGTCAACAGAGTGCCAGGCGCCGGTTGACGCTTCCAGGTTGATAGACAAATGCAGCCGCTCCGAGCGGAGAATCGGTCGAGGAGGGTGAAAGTGAAACGATTCCAAATACTCTCGTTGAATGACTATGTGTTTAACATTATGTTTCTGTTTGCACACCTTAAGATGACTCCCGATCCGGTTTCTGCTCTGTTCTTATGATACGCTGCCAGATTGTCTTACAAGACCGCAAGATGGCGTGAAGCACAACTTTCACTAAACAAATCGACAAACAAGAAGCGACACACACTGTACTGTAATAAGCCCGTTGAATGAGCTATCAAGCGATCCGGTATCGGTCGAAAAAAGTAAAGACAATGATCGGTTGTATTAATCATGATATTGCGTGTTCATTACCTGAAAGTAGCGTTTCGAATTGTGCTCAACGCAATCAATTAAGCTTATCACAATCTGGATGCTTACGGCAAATAAGCACTCGCCTCGGTTACGCCTTGGTTCACCTTCTTCGATCTTCTCGGAGCACGATCGTGCTTTGTTTTGCTCCAAATTTCACTCCGAAAAATCATAATTACATAGCCACAGATCGGTGGGAAGCGGTGCGCTCCATTGAACAGGTTCACGAAACAACCATCTTCAGCTGCTGTAAACTGACCGCACCACCAACGGTTTGCTGTGCGTAGCTTTTGTATTCCCAAAAGAGCCTCACACAATTGCGCACATCCTTTCACTTTCACTCGGGGCCACCGAAAGGATGCCGAAAATCGATCCCTGATGCCACTTCACTCACGTACACGATGATGATGATTTTTATGATCTCTCTAGCAGATCATCACTCGTAGGGATTCTTGCGCGATACACTTATACCACGGCCAGTGTGCGACATAAATCAGGACGATCATGCGTCCGCGGAAGACCGAAACCGAACCGAAAGCACGTCCTGACCACACAGTGGCTTACCGCAAACTACCAGACTAAGCCAGAGACACCCTCCGCGATTCCCAATTTTATCTGTTTTCTTCGCTTCGCTTCATACTCGCACTCACTCCTCCACAGAACGGACACACAGATGTTTGAGTTCTGAACGGAAAATGCGAGAGAGAGCGAGAGAGAAACAGAGGGTGAGTCCTTTTTATTTATTTTGATTGTTATTCCCATATCCTTCCGCAGAGGGTGCACCCTCGAGGCGCTGCCATGCCATG
>NC_064875.1:69638467-69640967 GCF_943734745.1 Anopheles darlingi
CATCCTTGCTGTGGCCTGCGTGTGTGTCTCTGTTGGAAGGTGCAAGGCGCTGGCTATATGCTCGCACATGAACATGCAAATAAGCGGGCGAACGGAGGTGGTGGCGACTGACAATGATAGTGAGATAATGATCTGGCGCTCATTTCAACATCGTTTTGACCATGTCCTGAGCTTAAAGGCGTTAACAGGTCAGACGGGACTCGGGCTCGGTAGGAAATCTGAAAGCAAAACATAAGATTGACGAACCATCTGGTTTTCGTAACAAAACCTTTCGGGAAACGATCATTCGATGAAAAGTTCCAGAAACGAAGATGAAAGCAACATTTTAGATTGGAATCTTCAAACCGGGAGAGTCCGCTTATGTAATAGTAGTTAGTGCAGACAAAGCGATCCGCAATTAGACCTCAGTACCTCAGTTCCCATCCAATCCAAACGTCGTAACCCCCCGGGGGTGACCCTACAAACTGCTTCCATCCTCTGCGTACTGACCAGCGACGCAACGATAAAATCCCGGTTTGCAAAGCCTCGGGGCTCTCGGGGTAATTAATTGAATTAACTATTTATAACTTTGCGTCTTTCAATATATCATTGTTCGACAATGGCGCCGATCACCACTTGTGCCACCATCGCGGCGTAATGTTGGGCCAAGGTGTCTGTCTACGCTTCGATGTTTGTCGCCCGTTTGTCCGAAACCGGTACCCGGGTTGGTGGAAAAAAGGGTTGGAAAAGTGAAAACCTCCGGCGTTTCGGGGTTCAATAACGTAATCCCCGTACCGTGTGTGCGTGTCTGTGTGTGCCACGGAAGATTACCGAGATTTCGCTGGGCTTCGTTGGTCGAGGCTCTCTGATGCCGGGGGGCCCGGGGTACTAGCCTCCTCTCTGCGATCCGGCGAACACTCTGACCGCATCGGAGACCATTAGCATCATTTATCGAACCATTCGCGGCCCATGAGAGCCGCGTCGAGCATCCTGTTCTGCTGGACGCTTGTCTAGCGACAGGAGGGCACCAGATAGTGGAGGCTGAAGAGGAGGAGGAGGAGGCAGAGGTGATCTCGCCCCTTACCTAGAGACAGCCCGGTTATGCGCTTGCGCGATGCTTGCTGCCGGCTACACATCCTTCGCCACAACAACAACAGCAACAACGGCTCGTTTATTATTAATGAATCGATCTACTGGCCGTACTGGCGGCACTTTATCGGCAATTTCTCCAATTTAGCGGAGATGCTGGGCATTCGAGTACGCGGTGGACGCCGCACCGAGTGTTGCTTTTGTGTGCGCGGAAAGCACCGAGCGAGTCCAGTATCGGACCAACCACATTTCCCGCCATTCCCGGTGGTGCCGGTGGAACTAAGTATTTCCTTTTCGGATTTCGGAGAAGAAACAACCCTCACGAGACCGCGAGCTTCGGTTGTTACGTGGATGACGTCCGGGGACTTGATCTTATATTCATCAAAACGTTTCACGCAGGTTTTGTGGCAGCTGATCTGACACAAATCAATGCGTGCATTAAACCGTAACCGATCGCATAATCATCGAGATGATGTACCCTCCAGAAGAATCAACGGAAGGTTCGCGTGAGAAATCGCTCGCATCAACATCAAAAATTCGCGAGTTGTGTCTCCCCTTACGGGGCTCGTTTTGCTGCATGAATTTGTCTAACTCGCTGGTCCACAGTTCGACGCAAAACTCGCTCGCAAAAAGGCCGCTTACCAATCGAACGCAACGTGAATGAAAGCGATCGGAGCGCACCTTTGGAAACCGATCTCGTTATTGATGGAGAAGCCAGATCTCCAAACCCCCAATGGTCTATCTATCCAACAATACTATCGCCTTTTTCCAATGGGAACAACCGCACGGTAAGATGCATCTCTTGCGCTAATCAGCGTACCAGGGAGTGTGTGTACCGCTGTTGTGTCTCGCACGGACACGGACGACTGCCCGGCAGACACATCTTTCGCGCCATAACATAACGACCCCCTACACCGCCATAGAGCCAGCGTTCCTGGCGCAACCGTACACCTCGGTGTGGTTACCAGCTGTGCGGCCATTGCCGACGACGACGACGACGTCGGCGAGCGTCATGCGAGAAGCGAGATCGACGAGATATGCGAGGACGCGCGCTGTTGTGGCTGGAGTGAAGCGGACTTCCCTTGTTTTCCATTTCAACCTCGGAATGTGCTCGCTGGAAGGTCACACACCATCAGAGGAGACGCTCTCCGTGTATGTGTGCGCGAGTGAGTGAGACCCAATTTCACTTTCAATCCCTTTCGATGAGCTCTCGAGTCGATCGATTGGTTTCGCTCCTCCTCACGCCCCCGGGGGAAAACCCCAGCAATCCAGCAATACAAATGTCACTTGACGGTGCCCACCGGCACTGCTCGAGACTCGGGACTCGAGGACGTGGCGCACGAAGCTAATGTTTTAATTAAACAGGGAAAAGTCTCCCCTCTCGTGGGCCGAGAGTCAAACGGGGTGCTAGTGTTAATGGCTGTACGGGGGA
>NC_064875.1:69650967-69653467 GCF_943734745.1 Anopheles darlingi
AAGACGCATCGAACGCATTGAATCGTTCAATTCGAATGCAAATGACGACGACGTCCACAAACGGTTAGACGCAACAAGCCACATGCATTGTAGTATTTTGCCTGCAACACGCGGAAAGAGAGAGAGGAACCTGTTTCCCGCTGTGAGCGGACACATTCCTTGTCAGTTCCAAAAAGTCTACTGGATGGAAAATCCACGCAAAAGCCCGGCTATCCTCGTGACTCCGGCGATCATCGACAGACTTTTCATTCGCGTGTTTTCCATCACTTTCAGCTTGCGTGGAATGCGCACAAGATGTACACGTGACTCTTCTCTTCCACCGTTTTGACATTCGCGCTTCGTGTTTAATTATTTTCCGCATCTCGAAATATACAGAAGTGGAGGAAAAGAAAAGAAATACAACGGAAAAGTGCGGTGAGTGAGGTTTCATAAAACAAAAGAGACAATCACCAGCTTCTTCCTTCTTCTTTCTTAACGTCAATGCTAGCTCCTGACGCCCACGCAACCCCACAGCATATCAGGAAAGAGGTCAACCAGAAGCCAACCGACAGCACTCCACGTGCGTCGAATGTTGGATGTTCTCCGGACGGTTGGCATTTGGCGAATGCAGCGCCTGCCTTGATAGACGACGATGCTGGTAGCGCAAACGCACCGATCCCTCGGCCAACTGGGATGGCGACCATCGGAAGGATTCAATCGATACGATGCGTTTGCAATTGAACCCTCACCCCTGCGTCTCCTCCGTCTCGGTGGCGTCCGGTTTGTGATTTTCGCTTAATTGAAAGGCTTTTTAGGTGAAAGTCAATTTAAAAGCAAACGAAATCCCTTCCGCTCGCCCTCCTGAGTGGTTTGCCTAACAATGTGGTGACCACCATATTTGGTGCGATGCCGGCAGGAGATCGAGGAACCCCGAGGAACCCCGAGGAACAACGGTCGGTCGCAAGCGAAAGTGATTTGACAATGACAAAATTGTTGCTGTGCTGTGGGACGCCAGCAATGCAGTGGCAGGAGCAGTGTTTGAGGTTAGGGAAACATTTGCGTAACGCTCCATATTACGCAAACGGCATGTTGTTGTTGGTGATCGAGAATCGGTGATAAGATGGACAGTTCGCCCTTTGCGTCCTTCCATTTGGAGCCATGATTTAGAACATGATACAAGCGATCGTGAGGAGAGGTCATCAACCCGTAACACGTTCCTGGGAGCAGTTTTCTCTGCCACTAATTACCTCACGCGTACCCCGCGTACCGTGTAACGATATCATGAGCGTAACCATCACCAGCTCAATCCATCTTGATCCACCATCCACCGAGGTACCGAGGTACGAGTGCGAGTTGGTTCGCTCATTAGCTGACAGGTCTGCGCCACTCGAGAAGCGGACCAATTGCTTGTTGCCGCACGAACTCTCTTCTCAATGAAAACTGGCTGTCGGCGGGCGGGTTTCGAGTTTTGCGTTTTCCATTAATCGATCACGGGCCTGTCACGAGGTGGGGACGCGGGGACCAGTGGTACTGACCAACCGCTGCTGTGTCCACTGTGTGTGTGTAATGTGGTGCGAACTACTCTCGCGGCTACTCCCGACCGTCCAAACTGTCACACTAAATGCCATAAATCGGTGTGGCCGGACCGAGTACTGGAATGTACTGCGTTGAGAGCGGAAAATGCGGTCCAACCGGCGGCTCTCGCCCGGAGTGTGTGTATCAATATCGAACCAGCCTTCCAAGTGCCCCCTTGGAATGCCGGTCAATGTGAGAAGTATTGATAAAATTGCAACACTTTGCAACACGCGGCAGCTCCATTGGCGAGTCGAGGCACTAGGAATGGGAGGGGGTTGGTCCGTGCAGGTGTCCGCGGAGTTAAATTAATAAATCCGTCAATCATTAATTGCCGGCTTAGAGGTGGGGCTCGTGGTAAGCTTGTTAGCCTCGTGAAACATGATACTAATAGCCATCAACATAAAGTGTGTAATGAAGGAGTACATTTGTCGAAGAGGCTTTTGGAGCGCCGGTGGTGACTTTGTTTTTGGGGAAAATTCAAAACATAAGAAGCCATCCACGAGAATGGTCCAAAAATACGTCAAGAGCTGAGCGTGATGAGTCGAAGATAAATATTTAACAGTCCCCCTCCCCCTCTCCCTTTCGCCTCATCATCACCATACCGAATGCCTAAATTAGTGCCAGTTGCATTGTGGGGCGACGCGACCAGCAGCATCTCGCACCCAATTAAGCTAATTTCCCAAAACATCATAAAAATTCCGTTTGTTTTGAATTCCCTGCCTTCCATTCGCACCTTCCCCTCCCCATGGGTTCGCAACTCCAGAGTTCTTAGCATCAGAATTCTTCTCCATTTTTAGTTAAACAATGCGAGCGAACGAGGGAACGGAAACCGAAAAAAAAACGGATCTTCTTTCCAGCCATGTTTTCCCACACGAAGAGGACGGCTTTCGATTTTTCATAGAATCCACCATAGAAGTAAACATCCAGCAGAACGCTCGGCCAACAT
>NC_064875.1:69658467-69660967 GCF_943734745.1 Anopheles darlingi
GCAGTTTAACGGAGCGATTGGAGCTTTATGATTGAACCAAATCAAATCGGTGTCCGGTGCACCGAGGCCAACCTGCACTTGATGGCCTCGTGCCCAACGTGATGTAGATGTGAATCCGAGATAGACGAAAAGCCGTACACAGCCCTTTATTACTCAATTGGACCATGGTCCAGCGTTGGTTTTTGTGCGGATTTGTTACGGATTTTGAGACGTACAGAGTTTTATACATATTTCAATTCCGTACACTTCATTAAACCGCACCGACCGCGTCGTCGCGCTGTACGGATTCTGATTGAAATGTCGCACAAACACACAACACTTTCACTTTCACACCGGACTCTCCTTTCGAGGAGTAGCAAACTGAAATAAAAAACAAACAAACATCGCAGCATCATGCGCATGCCCATCCGTTAACATTTATCTCCGCTTTTGCACATGACAGGACTACCAGCTACTACAGGGGTAGCTCCGGATTTTTAATTAAGTTATGTTAATCGATGTTCACACGCAACTCCACGTGTGTGTGTGTGTGCGCGCTTTAAATAATAATTTATCTGCGCGACAAAAGGCCATACCTCATGATGTTTGCTTGCCAGGGGACACCGGCCATGATCCTGTGCCCAAATACGTCACATGCGTGCGCGTCCCCGGGCCCGGGCTTTAGGTGTCGATGGAGACCATTTATGCGTGGTCTGGTCCGGAGATCCGGTGAGCGTGCGGTTCATTAGATCGGAGAGTGTGCCCGTGAGCATTTGATTATGCTGATTCGAAGCGAGTGACATAGTTGAGATATGGCGCACAGCACACAGCAGGAGGTGGCCACCTTATACGTCCCTATCATATGTCTCCTGACGCGGTCTCGAGCATGGAGCGATCACCTAGTTTTTTTTCTCCCCCCCCAGGCCGCCCCGTTTAGCGTTGCCTTCGGTATTTTAATCCATATTGAAATGGAATGCCTTCATGCCGTTCGGCCAGCTGAGTGACAATATGGATCGTAAAAATTTCCATTTCGCACGGGACAACTTTTTATCTTCTAGTGACTCCTAGGGGAGATTCGCTACATCTTACTTTTACTCGCCGCGTCAACCGTTGCGATATGTTCATCTTGATAGTAAGTGTTGAAAATATGTTTCCATTTTTTCGCTTTCTTTTGCACTGCGCTGCTGCCGCTGCTGCTGCCCAACGAATACGAGGCTCCTGGGTGAGTGTTCTGCTCGATACGAAACGAGCGAAAAGTATAGCATTCGCAAACAAAGCAGGAAGCAGTTTATCTTTATGCGAGCCGGCATTCACCAGCGGCTTTTTTTGCACCAGCATGGTTGTTCACAGCACTGGGTAGTAACAATTAATATTCCATTTTTGGCTCTCCATCTTCCTGCTACGCCGATAAAATACAAATTCGACATAATGAGTGCCACTGCACTGCACTCGCTACTAATTTGCATCCTTGCTTCACACGAGAGAGAGAGAGAGAAAGACGGCACAGAATTCCAGGACAACCAGGACGAACAGTGTTAAAATGACCAATATTTGGTCTCCTCAAGATCGCGCTCTCTTTGCGATTATCATACTCGTTGCAACAGTGTTCGAATGGCTTGAGTGCGAAGACTTACAGGTGCCTGATTGGACGCCATTAGTTGACACCTAGTCATGCTTCCCGTATGCTCGCCCGAAAAAGACTTGAATTAAGTGATGGATTGCAGGTTTGCGTTGCCCTAGTCGGATGCCGGTCGAAAAAAAAATGGACGAAAAGCATCCCAAAAACAACAACGCAGACTCTCACCATTTCCCTGCTCCGGTCGATCCGGCTGGGTCCGGAGGGATGTTCGCAGCATAATTATTGGGGAGGTGTGCACAAATTACAGATCAATCACGCCGCCCCAAAACTCGTTCGATGCCCACGACGATCATGATGATGATGATGTTGATGATGATGATGTCGAATGCGAGCTGCGGGCTGTTGGCCGCTGGTTGCAAACTTTCGTTTTCAGCTACACCTCTAGCCGCTAACCGGAGGACAAGGAACTCGAAGTATTACGGTCCAGCCATCTCACCCACCAGACCAGATTTCCCAGCGTCCTTGCGACATGGATCCGTTTCAGCGTTTGCAGTTTCGTGTTGCGATAGTGTTTATGCTTTATGCTGAGCTGCGCGTGGCATGAGTTGGTTGCTATTTTGAAAACACGATAACCCATTGCTTTGTAACTCTTGAAGCACACTTGGCGGTGAGTTCGTTGAGATCGCTTTTTTTCACCCCTCTTGGTGAACATAATCGACACAAAGAAAGGGACTCGAGCTCGCGGAGCTGCGAAATCATGGCGGCCCAAAATTTGAGGTTATACAAATAATGATTGTCTTTTGGGGTCTGCCAATTTTTCCCTGTCGTGTACGCCATTCGGCCACTTCGGCTTTGCTCTAGCGGGTCTATAGACCAATCGATAGCGCACTAATAGACGCTGGGAGTCCTTTCTATGCTCGCTTAGTCAAACATCAAGCGGGT
>NC_064875.1:69663467-69665967 GCF_943734745.1 Anopheles darlingi
CGGTTCGGGTGTAACGAATTGGCAAACTCCGCGCTGGCGCTGGCGTTCGCGTTGCGCTGAGAAGTCGTAATTTGCGATATCGAAATATGCAGAACGATCGATCGCTAGACGGTTGGTTGGTCGGTAATCGATCTACGGCGATTGCTAAATCGAACGCGCTCCGGTCGCTGCTAGTGAATGTCAGCGTTTGGGGGGCGCAAAAAAGGGGGGAAAACGAATTTTCGGAAAATGTATAGAAGGACTGTTCAATCTCTCTCAGGCCATAGAGCGCGGGCTTCGAACGGGTAAAAAACCCTGTCACGGCCCCATTCCACATTAATATAGATGTTAATCATAAGACCTCTACACGCGGGAAACCTTCGAACCTTCGAAGCCTCCTTAATCATGTTTTTTTTTCTTCTCCCCTTGTGTCAAACAGCTGTCACCTTGTGTTTGTCGCGAGATACAAACGCCCAACACCAGCAGCAATATGCTCCCACACGCCCTGATCGAGTAAGTGTCCACCTTGCCAAGACTCTTGTCCCTCTCTGGGGGACATTGATTGCGGAAGCAAATGAGCAGCCGTTCGCTTCGATGGACGTAGTGTTAAAACAAAAATAAACAATCCACTTAATATTGGCAGACCGCGGACCGCACTCCATGCCAGCAAAATGGTTGACAAGCAGCAGCAGCAGCAGCACCAAAGCCTGCGTCGTTGCTGTCAGTCCAAAAACGTAAATATGCAACTGGCCTCCCCTTTCATATCAACCCAAGACCGAGAGAGGGAGACCACTACTCCGGAGCAGGCCGGTGGTTGGGCGTTTTTAATAGTTTTCTCGCCTACTGCTCTCGTGGAGACGATCAACCAACGCTTCTCCGCGATGTGACGTTTATGTGTTCATCACGCATCCAAACCTGACAGTTTATTGATTTATCCACCTTTTGCCACTCGTTGGCCGGCGACATGGCGCATGTTTTACAAACGCCCAAAAACTTGTGAGACGAAGCGTGACGAAAGCAAGAACACGCAGTGTAGGTGTGTGTGTGTGTGTGTGTGTACCACCGTGCGTTGCGATCGCGTTCTGCGTATCACCTGCGCCCACCTGTCCTGGGACCTGTCCATCGGGACGAAACAAAAGGTTATGTCACGATGTGCGTCGTGCGAACATTACACAACATCCCTATATTGGTCCCTAACAAATAAGCAAACCTCTCTAGGTGGTCACCCCGTGAGTGCTCTTCCAATAGATGTAGGTCTCTGTGGCGTTTTGCTCCAGTTCGTCTCTCTGTCAAAACAATCATCTCCAAAAACGCGTACCTGGAACGCGAGATGGAAACGAAGGGAAGAAAATCGTGGTTAAAACACCAACCGTTTCAATTGATCGTCTTTCAATCCCCTGCCCCAAGATATGAATGAGCGTGACTTGCGCGGTCGCGACAAACGATCGCGGGTCGTATAAATTAAATTATGACAGAAGGGCGTAGAAGAGAAGGTGGTAGAAGGTGGTAGGAGGAGGAGGAGAAGGTATCGAATGCACCAATTATTCGGTGCGCAGGTTGAACACCTCGTTGCTGCAGTCAGTGTCGCGGTATAGATTGACCTAAATACAGCTGCTAGCAGCAACAGCATCAGCTGCACACATTGCAGCATTGCATCATACACAAATTGAAGCAAATGATCGCGCGATCGTGAGGTGCAAGGTGTTCATACCTTACGGTGCATTCCCAACCAACTTCAACCGCTCATACGGTACCAGACAATATAGAACACACACACACACGCACACTCTCACTCTATCGTGGCTTAAGCACATCCCACGCACTGCACACGCCTGGTAGGTGCGGATGCCGATTACTGTTGGCAACGGAAGGGCCCGGTAAGAAGCGGAAACGAAGCAGCGGCCCCCGAAGACCTCGAGCCAAAGGCCAACGTCAAATGGTTTGTCGTACTGCAGAGAGTACTCGCTGCTCTGACTCGAAAGCTTGGAGCTGCACCAGCACCAGCTGCTCCGTGGGGCGTGGGTGAGCCAGTTCCACGCAAATGGCCCAGGTTTTGTTGGCCGCTTCACCTTGCCAAGGTAAACCACGGGAAAAACCTGGGGAGGTAGTAGTCGATGTGGTGCGGTACGGTGCGGTTGATAGACGAACGACGATCGGTAATGTATTTGCTACTAGTTTTTTTTCCTCGCTTTGAGTGCTTTATGGCAACTGCGCGACATTCCGCGTGGTATTCGCGAGCAGACACCCCTTTCTTCCTCCTCCTCTCCCTTCTTTACCTCTTGTTACAAAGCGAGGGGTTTGAAAATTCAATTATCCAGCAGCCAGCAAGTGAATGGAGACGGTGACAACGTAACCTGGCGTTCCGCGGGCAGAGCAAACATGCGGACACCACCGCATGCAACATGTTGTTCCGCCAAACGCCATAATCTACGATGTGTTCGGATAACCCCCCGGCGGGTGGTGCATTTGGAGTTTGAAGGCGCAATTCCACAATTGAGAGATTGAGAGATAGTTTTTTTTT
>NC_064875.1:69670967-69713467 GCF_943734745.1 Anopheles darlingi
TAAAAAACTTTATTCGAGGTGAGGCATTGAACTCTTTCTGCGTATCGCGTGGAGAGCAATGCAGCAATAACGCAACGCCACGACTTTACACTTCCTTCTTGCAGCCGCCACACATCTATTGCATCCATACGATCCGTCTCCTCCTCACCAGCCCCTTCCTCCCTTCCTCTCTTCCGCCCCTTGTAGCTATCATATACCCTCTAATTTGATAATCGAGTTGAATTATAGCAATTTTTGGGAGCGAAAATTAAAACCTCCTGCTGGCCCCTGGCCTGGCCTGACTACTTCCGTGCGCTGAGGCGGATCTGACCGTGCCGCCATTTCCAAAATCCCCGAAAAGCAAATCTTCCTTTCGCCCCACCACGGCACGCCGCGGCCACTATCACACCCGGTGCCCCGAACCCCCGGGCCACCGTTCTTTGCCGGATCTGTACGAGCACCGGCATCGTCGTCATCGTCGACGATTCGGACGGCAGCGCGGACGACGACTACGACGACGACGACGGTGAATGGGGAAAGGATGGCCGGGGGTTTGCATTAGCGTAGCTAATGATGATGGACCCCAGCGCCGTTCCGGAAAGTTTCCAAAGAGTGTGCGTGGTGGGCGCACCATTTTTTCCTCCTCGCTCTATCTCGCTCTCTCTCTCTCCGGGCGCGCAATACACTAATGCTAGAGCGCTACTTTATTTTCTCGACATTTTTGTAATCTTCGGCCACGAAAATAAGCGGAGAAAACACGCAAACACGTCTGTCTGGCGAGGTTGCCGAAGAAAAAGGTTGCAGCAACGGCAGGCTAGCGAGCAAAAAGAGCCACGAGAGAGGTAGAGAGAGAGAGAGAGAAACATGCACACGAAACAAGTCACTTTTGGTTTCATCTAATCGACTATCGTGGCAGCGGTCCGGGGAGTGCTTCTCCTTCGCGCGCCTTCAGTCGATTACCATTTTTCTCGAGCACGCGCACCACCCCCCCGGGAGCATTCCAATGAAAGGAAAAGCTTCGGCACATAACGGCGCACGGGGCCACGGCTCACGAAGGGGGGGTAGGCTTAATATGCTCTCCTCCTGCCCTGCCACAGGTTTTTGTTTTCGGTGACGAAGAAGCAGAAGGAAAAGCTTCGAGAGCTTCGAGTGCTGCGAGCGACTCCAGCGGCGAGTTGTCATCAGGGGGGCGCGAGTGACATTGGCATTGGCGGGGAAGCAAAACGCGAAAACCCCGAACCAACACAACGCCACGCGGCCTGCCACGCGAGATTAAAACGAAATCGAAACATTTCATTAAAACCTAATTTTCTACGCCGATGGCATCACCGGCGATTCGATGTCATTCACCTTGAACCTCTCGAATGCTGGAAGCATCAGCATTGTCTTCTGTGGTCAAGTGGTCGTATCCTGGACCAACCAAGGCACCTGGACCTTTGTGTGTGCTCCCAAAGGATACCGCGCGTTGATTGAACGGCCTTTTTGTGTTTAAAAGTTCACGTTCTCGAAGGAATTTCCTTTCATCGCTTCGTCCCAAAGTCATTGCCCTCACCGATCTAAGGGCAGATCCTTCGAGCAGCTTGTCATGCTCTAGCCGCCATTCTGGCATCGGTTTAATGATGAATAATAATTTCTCACTTCTCGATGCGCGCGCGCCTTAGACAAGAATGGCATCTCTCTTCTGGCAGCACACACCTGGCCAATCGAATCGGCACCCTGGCAGGCCTGTCAGCACATTCTCGTGCCAGGCTCGTTCGTGTGAAGGTCGTGACGGTCGCGCCGGTGCGCAGCAATTCGATATCCAGCACCTTCTCTCTCTCCAGAGGCGCACAGAGTCATACCATATTTGTCGATCGTTTTAAATGGGATTTTTAATGCAACTCATTTCCCAACTGTCTGTCGAAAGTCCGAGCGTCGCCAGCACGGGAAACCAGGCGTGCGTGCGACTCACACACACACACAGACCGCCGCTGACAAGCCATCTGAAGCCCGAGCTAATGAGCCCGACCTAGGCCCATAAGGGAGGTTTGTGGTTGGCGATGAAAGAAATTGCATTCCAGCTTTTGCTCCAGCGCCACGAGCCACGTCGTTGTGCATGGTTAAAGTTCAAGGTTTCTTTCCGCTTAATTGTTGTACCGACTCGCGGTTCCATCGCGCAGGTGGAGGACAAAACCATTCGATTGCGTATCGAAACGAAACGACTTCGTGGCTGCCTCGAGAAGTGGCGATAAGAAAAAGGGTAAAATATGAGTCCGATTATGATGCAGATGATTACATATTTTCTCGTTACGATCACCCCCCTTTCCCTTTGCGCGTCGTGCTCCTGCGCCTCTCGTCGTCGGCACCTCTCGAATTGCTTAATGGTTATGCTACTTCTTTTGGTGAACATTTCGACGACGACGACGACGCATTCGATCGCCCAAAACGTCAAAAGCTCCCATACTCCCTCTGTGTGTATGTGTGTGCACACCCACCGAGGTAACTAGAAATTATCGCCAAAGATATAATTTCCCCTCGACGGAGACGCCGACGACGCAGACGACGGCGTGCGTTACGAATACGTTAGAAACGACTTTCGATCGCATCGCGTCCACGATCGCGACCGCGCGATCCCTTCTCGCGCATCAAACGGAGGAAAAAGTGCCGTAATGGAGTTCGGGAGCAAAAACCTCCGAAAGAAGGCAGTCCAGGTCCCCCCGGGTGCTCCCGGGGTGCGTCTTAAGACCTTCCGGATCTCCGGATCGCTGCAAGAAACGCACCACGGAAAATTGTTTCACAAAACAACGACGAGCGCGGTGGTCGCGAACGATCGCGATCTTTTTCTTCATCTCTCTCTCTCTCTCTCTCTGTTTCACACACACACATGGGAGTAGGAAACCTTGAACTTAGCAGTGCAGCGCTGGGCTGGAGCTGGTGAAATGGGCTGGGTAGGATCGCAAAATTATCGCTAACAGCGAAAGCAGATTTACTTTCATCCACGGAATCCACGAAGGGTGGAGTGGATTGGACGTTTTTTTTTTTCGTCGTCACTTCCATCACTCGGGGGTTTGTTTCCGTTTGTCGATTCCGTTTGACTGTCGCCTTTTTTTTAATTTGTTTGCTGCTTGTTGCCCACCACACCTTCACAGTAGTTTCCAAATATTGACCAAGAGGTAATTTGATTGGAATTTGATTGATGAAGATAGGAACCAGAAGGGGGGAAACGGTTTTTGCCAACGCAAATCACGAGTCGCGATTGCATATTAAGATATGCGTTATCGTTAAAAACCATTTTTCAGAGAGAAAACAACAATCGAAATGACAACATGGCGGGACCGGGCGCACCGGGTTTAACGTTGAGAGAAAACCAACCACGATCGGATCCCCGATTGGCCACCGGGTTGATTGGTTGACAAGGGCGCCAAAGGTAGAGGCGGGACGCTCCTGGGCCTCCTAGCCGCCATGCCAACAGGGCATGAGAGTGAGAGTGAATAAAACTTAATTAAGAATTGATTGAATGTTTAATTCAATCAATTTAGCAATAAACGCCTTGGTGCCCATGTTTAGCATAATGCGGAAAATGAAAACAAACTTTCGGTGACGCCGCACGATTTATCTTCATCCGCGCTGCTGCTGGCCGGAGAAGCATGTGGCCACAACATTAATCACGCAGCCGAATTGAAACGAGTTCACTTTCATCTTCATCCCTATCCCCCCCCCCCCCCCCCCCCCCAAAACAGGCCAACGCTCTCTGTTTATTCTAATCAGCTGCTGCCTCCAAACACCAAGCATCGATTAATCAAATTCCACCTGGGACGCAGAATTTGGCGAAATTTTTGGCGAGGCCCCACAACCCGGCTGCTCCAGCTGCTGAAGTTTCTCTATTAAAACATCATTAATCACTGGCGCTTCCTGGTGCGTCCCTTTGGTGGTGCTAGTGGGACCCCCAAAAATCAATTCCATCTATGCGCCGGTAGAGCGTGCGCAGGCTTAAAAGTAGTATCCGTTTGACCTCGCGTCGTGCTCCACGCGTGGATTGCGCGAAGCGAAGCGCTTCCTTCAAGCGTGTGTGCGTGTGTGTGCGAAGGAGGAGGAGGAGGAGGGAACCAAATTGGCTCCTTGGGTGCACTTTCACACTTTCCAATTTTCGGGCAGCAGCCCTTCTGGAGCCTCCCTTTCGGGTCGAAAATTCATTGACGCTTTTTTGGCTCGTACCATCGCCGGGACTCGGGCGCTATCGGGGGCCATTCATAGGATTTTCGGCACACGGGATTGCGTGTGGCAGGCGCGTGTCGCGTGATGCTCGCGGGGCCGACGGTTTCACGGAAGCCACGCCAACAGGGAAATGATCACAATCGCCGCACGCCAGATGGCTCATATCACTTTCGCATTACATTCCGCGCGAATGTCTGCTCGCGCAATGAGTGGCAATGTGGGTGAACTTTTGTGCCGCCCAGATTCGTCCGGCATGCGATCTGCGAGCTTGGCACATTGCAAGCCGCAATGTCTAGGCTAGTAAACACGATCATAATATTGATCAACATCGTTTTGAATGATTGATTACCAGTGTTTGCGAGTGTGTTGTACTCACTGTCAACCGCTGGCGCAGACCCAGCGTCGTGCGCAATTCGCGTTTTCTTCCTTCGTGATCACTCACCTGAAAGCAAAGACAGAAAGAGAAAGAGAATGGAATTTTAGAGGAGGAGACAAGCACGTGAATGTTTACAAGTTAGCGGACGCATTAAAGACCACACTTTACGCAAGATAGCCATCACTTCCGATCTCCGCCCCGGATCGCGCTAACACGCTTCCCATCAATTAGATGCTCGCTGGCTGGCTGGCTGGCTGGCTGGCAGGAGGCTGGCCTGCTCATGATCACACACACCGAGGCAAACCAACGAAGCGGCGGTTCCGTTTTGAGAGATGGTTTCGTGCCACGCACAGACGGTGACACGAATTATCAGCACGAAACGTACGGGGGGCGGGAGAGAGGGTGGGGTTTGATATGTGACCAAGAGCCGCCCTAATTACGGTTTGCCATCGATCCGTCACATAAACACATGCAAACCGGGTTTGAAACAACAGGATCTCCGTGCAGTCTCCAGTTGGAATCGGAGGATGATGATTAGCGGACGCCACTCGCGGTCCTCGGTCCGGTACGAGGACATATCTGGTGCAATCACCTGACTTTAGTGGCCACGGTTAATTTGCATCTAATCAAGTGCTCGCCGCGAGACCCCCTCGTGAGATCTGCGATACCCGGCGTGAGGTCTTGTCGTGGTCAGTGCAAATGCCGCGTTGGTTTGAAGTTGATTTGGTGAAGGCAAACATGTTTTTTTTTCGAACAAATGTTCACTAGCTTATCAGTTGTTGGGTGAGGTCATCACCTGCTTCGATCGCGATCTAAACGATAGCAACTTTACGTTAAGAGCTGTCAAAATTTGTGTTTTTATCGTATAGTATCTTAGTTGTGAAAGTTTGCTATTTTATGATCGGTTTTGAAGTCACAAAATGGCCAAAAGTCAGAGAAAGTGACAACGATTGGCAACGTACGGTAATTGTTGATCAACTTTTGCCTCTAACATCGCTTAGAAGCCACGTTATTGAGCACCTTGAGGTCCGAAAGATGATGAACTGAAGAGAGAATACAAGCATCGAGTCGTCGGGACGTTAATGAGATTATTGACCGCGGTTCCGACGGTTGACCTTCGCTCTAAACGGGCAAATGTATGCCATCCACCACCCTCCAACCGCGAGCACCCTCATGAGCCGGACCCCATCCCCATGCTGGGTAAATGACTCGTTCGAGCCATTAAGTCAAAATCACTTATCAAGAAGTGAGCACCGTGTTCGGTAACGCGAAGAGTCCTGCCCTTCTGGCAGGCTCACATCACGTCACGTCACGTCTATGGCCATTTGTTTGATGTTACGCCATAACTCATAACTCGTGCATCGCTCTCCCGTGTCCCGTGTTCTCCCTCTCCACCTCGCAAATCGCTCGCTATGCGAACAGATGTCCGCCGTTAAGACCACCCCATCAGCCAATCGTCATCGGACCACCATCATCGGAGCGCCACACGCAGCACCAGCAACAGCAGCAGCAGCATCGACGACTACTACTCATCAGCATACTCATAAATAAAGCTCGAGCTCGCGAATTAGCCCGTTTAGCCCAACCAGCTTTCGGTCGATTTGTTATCAAACACCGTGGACACTTCAAGATGGGGAGAAGAGGGGGAGGAGGGTGCTTGATACCACCCTCCTTTTTGCGGGATTGATAGAGACATTGTGTCGTTCCATTTCAGCTCTCATCTGTATCGACAGCAGCGATCGGTCGGTCGGTCGATCGTCGACAAATCTTAATCGTGGCCATATTTCTTCCATTCCCTGAAGTAACATCGATGTTCGCACCGCTCTCTTCCTGCCTTTCCCCCCAGAGGCTCTCTCTCTCCCTCTCTCAGTCGCTCTCTCTTCGCCTCTGTAATAGAGAGAGGGAGAGGCCACCACTGGATGCCCGTAAGTGTTTCGCACGCTACTTCGCGGTGCTGGGTGGATGGGTAGGTGGTGCGCCAGCAGGAGACACGTTTCCACGCCACCATCACCATCATCACCCCTCCTATGTATGTGTGTGTATGTGTGTGTCGGTTTCATATGCAAATTAGTTATGGTTTTTGCGGTCGCTCTATCGGTCGCGATGCTGCGGAGACGGAGACGGAGACAGTAGCCGACAGGCAGAAGCCGATCCACGCAACCAGGCAACCGCCGGGCAGGAAGTTTCGGTTTTGCATAAACATTTCAGGAAGATATAAACGAGATGTAAGAGCTCATTTCACGGCTACCTGTTTTGCATGCTCACCTCGTCGTCACCGTCGCCACCATCTCGCGTCACTGGATGTGACATTCAAAAGGGCGATCATAAGAAAAGGGACACCGGGGTGAATGGGAACGTTTGAGGAATTGATGGGCGCATTTGAAGGCAAACCCCCTCGAGACGCGCAGTGACGATACGTCATCGGTCGGATCGGCAACGCGAAACGGTGGCATCCAGCCAACCGTGCAACAGCTACTGACTGGATGGTACCACCGGGATCTGACGTCGGTCGGGGATTCACCGGAGGCGATCAGTAGCTATACGCGCGGCCTTTCGCGCGCGCGCGCGCTCGCGCCAATCGCGGTTCACGGTTAGGGCCTTTTGGGTGGCTTGTAAACGTTTTGCCAGCACGCTTGTCACGTTGACGGCGAACGAGACGTTATCGTAATCAACCATCGTCAGTTGTTCACCGTTCGGGGTTCGGGGCGAGTAGAAAGGCTCCCCCGACTCTTCTGAGGGAACGCTCGTGAGCTCGGGAAAGCGCACACCGAAGACAAAACCATTTCACCGCCGGTCAATCAACGGAAAATCGCGCGGAATCGCGCTTTTATTAATTGTTTTCAAGAATCTATCAACACACACGCACATACGAACGGACAACGTGATAACGTGTTACGTGCGTCAGGAGCACCACGAGGTGGTCAGTAGCTTGTCAAACAGCATCTGCGAGATCTGCCAATGAACCGTCCAGACATTCATGTTGGTACCGCGTAATTGGTACCTCTCTCCGCGGGCGCACACAAAACAACATTTAAATTTGGCAAAGCATAAGGTTCCGGCCGGTGTCCGCCAATCATTTAGCATTCCACACGCTGTTGCGGCCGGGTGGCCTGTAGCTGGGTAGCTAACGGTGTTTGGCTGCTTGCTTTGGTATGAAAAATGATTTTAATTTTTCCACCACCACCAAACAGCGGCGCGCGCCCGCAAACTGGTTGTTCGCGAGATTTTCTGCGTGCAGAAGGAGAAGGGAATGAAGAGAACGCAAGGCATGTGTACCAGCAATGGCCAATTGACCATATCCTTGGCTTGGATTTGCTGGCGATCAATCGAATGAAGCGAGCATTCGGCCACTCGTTTCATCGCACATTATTCGATAAATCAATTCAAGTGTCCAGAGAGTGCGAGAGAGAGACGCGAAGAGAATGATGAGAAAGAAATGATTACAACCGCAAATCTCGACGAAAGCTCACCAGACCGAATCCCATGTGGTCATGATGCAGCAACATTAACATAACCTAGCACGATGGGCTGCTCCGGTGTACCGTTTGGCATCGGAAACGGTTTGCTTGGCGGTTGTTGGCAGAAGAAAGGGGCAAGATGGAGGTGCGATCGACTCGAACGGTGCAAATGACGCGACACCTAGAACACGCAGATTAAGCAATCGTTCATCGATCAATATTTTTACATCACGTGTCACCGACACCCCGCCTTTCGTGGTCACCCCTTAGGTACGTTGGGTATGTGGTTTTATCAATGGAAATGTTGAAAGGATAATTGCTCTCCGATTGCGCTCGAAGCCAACGACGACGCAGACGACGACGTTCCCTAGCGAGAAGATGTCTTTTCCACTTTGCGGTCCACACTATTTACGTTTCATCTTCATGCTCATCTTCGCCTACGACGAGTGTCTCGGTGTCCGGGAGGTGCCCCGGGGGCACTCGGCACTGTACCCCGAGAGACCGAGGAAGTGGAAACCGGGAAGGGAAAGCTCACGCGATCAGTCAACGACACCGACAGTGCCGGCCGGGTCCGGGCCCGGGCCCGGGCGTTGATGCCTTAATCGTTGTCCTCCGATCACAGCACTGGCAATTCAAATCCAGGGTCCCCGGGAGAAGGTGTCCGCTAGCACGCTAGACGCCTGGCGTCGCTGGTGCTCTAGTGGGCTCCACTTTGCGACAGTGATTGAACGACGTCTAGCCAGGCTGGCTGGCTGGCTGTTTGTGGTCCGGAAAATTAGTCACAAAGAAGAACACGAAGGGAGAACCACAACGGCGGAGAAAGCAAGCAGAAGTGCCGCCACCAGAGGGCGCCATCCCTTCTCCGTTGGGGCCCTTTCCGCTGGTCCCGAATTCCCACACCACAAACAAACACACAAACACACAACCACGAGTATTTCTCCCAGCCACAACACACCGCGTACAGCAGGTCTATTTCTGTTCTTTTATTCATTTCGTTCTTCGCACACGTTCTTCTCCGGTCGCAAATTCACCTTCCTCCTCCTCCCTTCACCTCCTTCCCTCCTCGGATGGGGTTGTTGGCCCCTAATGGGGTGGGAGGGGATGGGCGGCCATGTGACGTTCCGTGAGAACGTGTGTTCTCGGTGCTGCTGTGGTGATGATCTTGGAGCCCATCTTGGCGCTTACTGTGGCCCATGCCCATGGTGGACAAAGCAACTCTGCTACAAGAGAGTGCCTGGTGCCGAGGATGCTGTTGATGCGAAGATGCGCTGCTACACGTGTGTGAGAACTGATCGGTCGAGGGTGGAAGGACGCGCTCGCTCGCTCGCTCGCGGCTGAATTGAATGTAGCAAATCGATGCAAACATGCTCGCGGGTGTGCACAGCGTGTGGTTGCAACGGCGTGGTAGTGTGATCTTAACCTTTAGAACCATCTGACCGCCGCCATTGAAGATCAATAGCTCGTTCGCTCGCTCGCTCGCTCGATGGCTCGGGGAAGTCGTCTGCATAATCGTCGGATATGAGCATCTTCGATGCGGTGCTGCGGTAAGGGGTTTTGGGAGCATTAGCCGATAATCCAATGGTATCAGCGCTTGAAATTGAACGTTCCGCTCCACTGCGGCTTGATTACTGCAATTAAAGGGCCGCCCCTCGCTTGCCTTCAGGAGGAGGATGGTGCCGGTTCGGTGGAACGAATGCTAATGAAACGTTTTCCAGGAATCAGGAGTGCAAATTATAGACGCATCGACGACCGGGAAGTCTGTGCTAAGATGCAGAATAAATGTCGCAAGAATGAGAAAGATTTACAGTTAAAACGTTCTGCGGATCCTTTTTAAGGAAATCCTTCCCCTGACGCAGCTGAATCGACCCACCAAACGGCAAACACAACAGATGGTCACCTTTAGTTATGAAATTATTGCTCTCCGTTGAACTCGCCGTCCTTCTGAAGCTGTAGAATAAGCAGAAACTCCTTAAAAAGAAGTTGCACTGATGCAATCACCCCAGTGGACAACGACGACGACGATGACGCAAGGAAGTGGCGCAATAATTGAGTTCAGAATCCCGGGCCCCGGCTTTGCAACACAATATTCGCTTGTGAATCTGCATACCAAGGAGTGGAGCAGGCGAGTGAGACTTCGTTTTGCAATACATCCCCCTCACCCCGATCACACATTGTTCGTCGCGGAATGTAAATCCTTCAATGAATCATAAAGCCGCAAGAATCCTGCAGCTGAATTCGGTGAGGTACCAAGTGTGTGTGTTCGTTTGTATTCCACATCATCAATCGTTTCAACCAGAGAAAAGAAGAGAGAGAGAGTGTGTGTGTGAGAGAGAGGACTGGTGGAGGTCGTGGAGGTCAAGTGGATGGTGTGTAACTGGTTGCCGTTATGATTGTGTAAAGGGCCCAACAGACCAGCACACAACGGCATTCGCGAGACATCGACCAACTGACACCGCTGACCCCTCTCTCCGGTGTACACACCCTGGATGAGCCGATCCATCCTTCCGGGCTGACGAACCTCTGGTACGGCCTATGGTCGGTGCACCGATTGTTCTCGCTCGCCAGCACAGGTCTTGGAAGGGGCGCCTCCGACATGGAGACCGAAGGTGCGGTATCCGATGTTATTACTCGCCTAGTTAGCCCCGCGGCACCAACCACCAGGAGGAGGGGTTGTGGTAAGCCATTCAACGATCTCTTCGACCTGCTCCGTGGTCCAACGGGACCGAGCGGCCGACGAGCGAGAAGCAAGCGACGCAGCGACACAAGAACCTGTTTCGGATTAATTGATTCACCACGACGACGATCCTCTCCCTATCTTGGCAAGAAGGTAGTCGAGTCGAGTCGAGCTAGGCACAAATCATCCAGCCAATGATCCAGCCCGTAACTGCTGAAGCAACCGGAGTTTGCTGGAACGTCGTACTCCTACTTTCTGGCCGGCATTCTGATCAGGAGTATCAGTTTCGTTCCGATGGCGCACCCGAAGACTCACTGAACATATGTTTGCTGATTCATCAGTCTGTCAGACAATGCTGCTGCTGCTGCTGCTGGTGCTTGGTGCTGCTGCTGTGACTCCAGTAGCTTTCGATGCACAATCGAAAAGGGAATAAATAAATAATAAAGACTTGTTAAAGTCCGACTCAAAGCGAGGCAAGTTGGTGCAGTTCTTCGCAGGGATCATAACATAACAGCTTGTTGCCATTCTGGAATGAATCGATTCCCCCCGGGGGTGGGGCGAAAGGTGGAATGGATCTTCTTGGAGCTGACTCGCATACAAACTGTGGTGTGTTCGGACATCTATGGAGGTCATACGCAGGGCGTTTCTTACTGGATGTCCGAGCGTGAGTAAATGTTTAATCTTTGCAGGCGCTCGCTGCTTTAACATAATATTAGCACGCTCTAGTGCCAAACCGCAGAACCATCAGCATGGGGTGGGGAACCCAGGAACAGGTCATGTCACCAGGAATGTCCGCGTTGGCGTTGGCGCATAGCGCATGTCACGTTCTGCAAACACTCCAACGGCCCAACTCTCGGTGGATGAATGATGGATCTGATTAACGCATTTCCAGTCCCTTCTCCATCGTATCGCGCATGTGGTCTGTGGCGTGGCCTTTTGCAGACCCCAGGCTTTGCCCGGAAAGTATGGGAATGAAGATGTTACGAGGTGCGTCAGGTCGTTTGCAGACCCCGGACTCGGTATGTGTGTGTGTGTGTGGAAATGGCGAGCAAACAATGCTTACGGTTTCTCTCCTACACTCGCGCGCTCGCGGACTTGAGTAACGGCCTCAACTCTATTCAGAACCTGCTCGCATGTCTGGGACCCAAACATTAGACTAATTATGGGCCTGAGGAAGAGTTCTGCTTGAATTTGAAGCATCATAGTCAAAGACGTGTCATAGAGCTCATTAGGAGCCGCGTGCGCTCCGTTAGCTCCGTGTGCAGATGGGGCCACAGGCATGTTCCAAGACGTCCTAATCATTAGCTGCCATTCAGAGTCGAGAATGGAAATGGATGAAAATTAGTTAGACACACACACGCACACACACACGTGCGCACGCGCAGGCAGGCGTCCATTGAACCGAGATGGTTAATAGCAGCCGTCTCCGTCGGTTGCAGATGCAGATCATTGCTGTTGGAGTCGGAAAGGAACGTCTTTATTAGAAAACTCTGTTTATCCTTTGCGGCATGCCTAGAGCCTAGAGAGAGAGACACTTGCCTCATCGGCGGGTTTTAGGGGGTGGCCTCGACCGCCAGAGCCGAGCCGATCATTTCACAAGACAAGACATAAAGTTCCGTCCATCCATCCATTCCGTCGTAAAACCGTTTTCAGTGAATCATCAATCATCAAACGCAGTCCCGCGACCATCCGGGAACCGCGTGCGCGCCCCTGGTGGGTGTATCGAGCATCGTAGCAAGCGTCGTCGTTTGGGGCGCATGAACCCACGTCCGGACGATCACGATCAGAGCACGATCTCACTGCTGCTCTCTTCATCGCACCGCAACCGGTGGAAGTTTGTTCTCGGTTCTCACAATCCACACCACGTTCCACTTCTTGCGTCCTCTATCTCTCTATCCGATTTTATTCTATCTCTTCTCGCCACATTTCTACCCCCTATCCCCTCCCCTCTTGACCACATAAAAGCTACAAGAAGAAGACCCCCCGATGAGGTTCATCCGCCGCCCTTAGAGACATATGGTACGCGGGGAGCGTAAAGGCGAGGCGCCAACTGTTGCTCACCCGCATATGTTCAGTATGCCGAGCGCATGTCGCGCAACGGAATCTTCTTCAAACCACCAGAACGAACGGTTGTCGTTGCGGTGCACTTGATTTCAAATTCAAATCAAGGGAACAAATAATTAAAACAATGAAGACCCCCAGCCCAGCGTGCGCTCCGAGGCCTGGCTGCCTTGCTGGCGAGTGTCAAGTGATCTAGCGGCTAGTGCACGATCGTCGTCGTCGTGGTGCTGCTCATTAAAACCATAAACGAGCGCTCGAAGTGCATGCCCCGTGCTCACGGTTTCACGCCTTCGTCGAGGCGCAGTCCGGCTAGGTTCCGGCTTATGAATTAAACATAATCCAAGAACTTATCGCAGTAGAACCCGCTGGCAACACCGTGGAGTGGCCAACCGGCGGCAAAATGTTGACAATGGATTCCGGGAAAGCTGTCCAGTTCTTGGGGTGTACCCCGTCGGTTGGTGTCGCTGACCTTCTTCCTTCCGTTGCTCCACTGCTTGATCCGTTTGATACTCTTACTCAATCCGGAGCACCTCGGACGCCATGCTGTCATTGGCGTACGGGCACACACACACACAAGCGCACACACATGCGAGAGGCAGAGAAAATGCTGAATTTCACTTTCGTTCACGAGTCGTTGCCAATCATCAAATCATCATCCCCTCGGCCCCGGCAGCCCCTTTGGCACAGCTCGTTAAAAAGTGATTACGCAGCTCGCGCGAGAGCCGGGGGACACCGGGGCGTCCGCACCACCGCGGCCAACATGGTTCCATCGATTTCGGTTCCCGTCGACGGTTGACGCGACAGCGAATCTACAAAACATATCAAACAAACACATCTCCGGCGATCATTTTCGCGTGTGAACAGCAGCGACAGCAGCGGCAACGGCACCGACACCGGCACCGGCAGCTTCGATCGCCCCCGGTGTGGCGCGAGATGGACAGCCAAAACTAAATCCCCTGAGCGATGGACGGACAAGCATCTGGAATTGGATCGGGGCGGGAGGGTTTCATGATGCAAAACCATCATCATGCCAACGATGAATAGTGGCGCTTGCAAATGGAATGCTTGTAGGTCGCGTCACCTTCATTTCCTTATGCGGCATGGCCGCGTGGCGTTGGTAGCGAAACACTGCACGCCTGCTGCTACATTCTTGCCCTGACAGCGATTATGTAAAAGAGAGAAGAAAAAACATTGCCTAATGTTTCACATTATCAGTGCCATAACAAGACGATCGATATGATGACCGATGAAAATGAAAGTATGATTAACGATCCCCTCCTCCTCTCCGCCCTCGTTTTTCGCAAATCCCCCTTCGGTTGCCAACACACAGGAAAAAAAAAACATTGAAATTCTCCTCCAGCCATCAACCTGGTGGAGGGATCAGATCAGATCAAATCGGCCAGCCGGCCGACCGGCCAGCCTTTCGTCGAGAAAGACATTTTTGGGCGTTCGCTTCACGGAGCATTAAGCCGGTCCCCGAATGTTCAGAATGTTAATTCAACGGAGCCCCTAACGAAGCTTCCCGTTGACCAGCCAGCTGGCGGTCAGTGGGAGAGTTCCCTTCCCGAAGAATCACATCGGAACATTCTGTCTTATCCGCGAGCGCGTTCTCGCTCTCGGGTTCGCATGATGCCGCCTTCGTTAATATTCATTGCGCATTACTCATATACCGCCCGGTGCTTGGTGTCTGGTCCGCACCCGCGACACCAAGAACACACACACACACGGACCATCCAGACAGAACCACGGCTGCTAGCAGCCGACGTGTTGTAACATAAATTTAGCGCTTACACTCTGTCCACCAACGGTGCAACAACGGTGCAACAACGGTGCAACAACGGTGCTGTGGTCCGCCATTGCACCGACACACCGACGAATTCTGCGGAAGGAACCTCGAAGGAAGTCATCCACCTTTCGCGCACTTGGCTTGGAAGGAAGGAAAGCAACGCGGCGGCGGCGTCCACGATTATGTTTTAGTACCAAACAGACGTTTGCAACTCGCTGGAATGCACAATCCCGGCGTGGCGTTGCAGGTCCTGCCCCACAGAAAGGAACAAACAGAGAGAGGAGAGAGAAAGAAGTAGAAGGAGAGAAGAAGAGATGGAGAGAGTGCAAGCGAGAGGTCATCGAATCGAAGAATCACCAATCCAATAAGCTTCAACGCCCCGAGGGCTTCGCTATCTGCGACCGAGCGAATGCTTCTTGTTCTCGTGGCTTGTCTCGCGGCTTGAGACGACCTGGACCTGGACAGAGAGTCAACATCCCATTCCCGGAGACCGCGACTAGTCTCGCAGTTCGAGCGCTTTGTTCGTCTCGCGTCTTTTGGTCCGTTTTCGATGTCCGATGCGATGGAAGTTGCAAATGTTGTTCCTTTGCCGCGCTCAGAGAACAGAGCAAATGGCCAGAACACATGGGCCTGAACCATGTGGACACATGTCGATTGTGTAAATTATTAGAACCAACATAACGCACCGACGAGACACCTCGGACGTGGTACTTGCCGAAGGCGTCGATGCGTTTCGAGCGCGGATTGCACATTACATTTGCAGGAATCGTCCAGCAATCTAGCGGATCATCCGCAGCAGGATGTGGAATTGTAGCAGCACTACTCCGTGAAAGGCCAAGTAATTCATTGCTGCATTTAACGATCGTAGCGCAAATCCACCGGCTGTTAAAGCCATTTTGACAATTGCCAGATCCCAACGGAGGGGGGATACTAAAAATGACCAGAAAATGGAGGTCAAAAACTGAAAAATTCAACGACAAAAAACCCTCACGGAACCCTCGGGAGAGTTCACGCTACCTTTGAAGACTCGTCCATCGCCGCCGTCGTCGTCGTCGTCGTCGTCGTTGGCGGTGGCGGCGGAAACAAAAACCCACCGCGTCCGCGATAAGTTTTATGTCCAGTGAATGAACTCTTCCGGCTAATGGCACGGCATGTTCAACACGCCCGGTTGCAGGTTTTGACATTATAATTTCAAATTCGCCAACCCCCCCAAAAACCAGACCAGACCACCAACCGCCGGCCAGAAAGGCTTTCGGAACGCCTTCGAATGCCGAAAAACATCAAACCGGCGGTGGCGGCAACACGGGCAAAGTTGTTGCTGTTCGAGCATTAAAATTCAGAGCTTTTGTCTTTCGCGAGGAATGGGTGCGTGTGTGTGTGTTTTGTGTCTTGAGACGATCAATGTTCCCGCACGCGCATTTGGAGCGATTGCGAGCCACACTTTTACTCTTCTCAGCCCTCGGAGTGGCCGGACATTGCTGACCATTATTGGTTCAGACGATGGTGGTCTTGGGTGAGCGAATTAAAAAAACGGTTTGCTTAATGAGCATTAGCGTCATGTTTGCATGCTTTTAATGAGGTTCCGACACTAAGCAGTCACTGCCTACGTTAGATCGCGTCGCGTTTTCGTTTGGTTATGAACCGATATATGAAGAGGTTTGAAGTTTCTGGATGGCTGGATTTGGAAGAAGGTTGCGTTTGCGACCATCTTTGAGACCCATAGGTCAAACAATTCTCTTGCGATCGTTCACCTACCCCGGCACTTCATTCCATCGGGCGGGCGGTTCGTTCTCTTCTCGTCCCGGATCGCCATAAAGAAGATGTGCGCCAAGGAGAGGCACCGATCGCGGACTTTTGCTCCCAAACCGCTTGTGGCCATAAAACAAAGTCAAACTGTGCTCCACCTCCATGAAGAGGAAGCGGTAGAAGCAGTGAAGAAAGCGATAATTAATATCACGAATTGAAACGTTCTGTGACCCTTAGTTCTGTGTGTGAGTGTGTGCGACTGAAAAGCATCCTTAGGGGGCCCTCGTCTTGGGTTTTTGCATTAAGCAAACAGCAACATCTCGTTGCCCAGCGAGCCCAGCACTAACTCTAATTTATGTGGGATCCCCAATGGTCCGGAGTTCGGGGTGGAAAGAATGAACTCTCGCTTCCCAGGGTTCTACAGAGGTCTTTCTTTGCCCCAAAACACACACAAACACACACACATCCGCAGACTAGTGGCCTCGGACCGGAGGTAAAGCATAAGCATCGTTTATTTATGATCACCTCGCACCACCAAATCCGGAAGTACATAAATCGGCATCAAACATTAACTTCCCGCACCCCGGCCTGTTGGCCTCATTTGAACTCGCGCCAGCATGCCAGCACGAATGCCTTAAATGTGTTGGATGCAATTGACAAAAAGCCCGAAAAATTATGATGCCTTTACAATACTTGTCACACAGTCTGACGCAAGGCGGTTTGGAAAATGGATTGCTTGTTTATCATCAGCTTGTGGACGTGGACAGCATTTCCCTCGTGAACGTTCAGGAGCAGCGGAACACCAGCATCTAATATGCAAAACATATTGCCCGCTGACAGCTCTATTTGAGGTGATTGGACGCGATTAGCCGATAAGCTATGTCCACGTATGTTACCTTTTGCTTATGTTTCACTCAACGAAACAACGACACGTCGGCTTTCGAGTGGGCTTTTAGAGCACATATTGATCCGCATTTCGATCCCCATAATCCCCACTGCCCCTCACAAGGCTTTCCCTTTTTGGATAACCTTTTTGGCTTCTGGAGTACGGAAGCTCGAAAGGACTTTGTAATACCGTCGCTCCAAATAATCAACCACGGATTAAGACGTATTTGTCGAAGAAAAAAAAACACGTCAAATCATTTGAGTGTCAATCGGATCGCATGGCATATCACTTTCCATTAAAAAAAAAAAGCCTCTCCACAGATGTTTCTTGGGGAACTTAAAGCGATCTTCTCCGGCGATGGAAACAGAAAATAAAAATCAAATATGGCCGGGGACACCTGAGAATGAGAAACTTTCAGTTTCACTGCCAGGCCTGTCGCGATCAATTTATCGTTTCTCCACAACAACAACAAGCATTCCTAATGAGCCAGGAAGGGCCGAGCGTGTCTCTGGACATTGGAGACGATGACGACGACTTTCGAAGCCCTTATCGGTCGCGGGACATTCAAAAACGCTGTCCAAACTGTCACCGGCAAGTGATAAAGAGATGCAGCTCGCCGTCATTTGAGGGGCTCGCGACTGATTTGGAAGTGCATTAGACCCTCTCGCGGCGATGACCTACTAAATACCGGATGACACTTCGGACAGTCCGAGGAACACTCTGTCAGTGTTGCGCTATCAGTCGCACCACTCGGAGGGGGCGAGTCCCACAACCCCTAGAGGCGAATGACCGAAGCTATGGAGATGAGCACTGGCAGCAATGGCGGTGCCGGTGGCTCAAACGGTGCCGCCATTTCGCTCTCATCACCGACCGCGTCCCTCGACGACGAGACCTGTTCGTGACGCAGCAATGAAAGTGGCATGTAATGGCCCACCAACGGGAGGACGGAGGGGGCGCCATTCTGCATCGCATAATCACGTTTGGTTTCGTTTATGTGAAACCACGGCATCACGGGAGCAGCACGTTCTAGCTGGGTTTGCCGACTCGAGGCTCGAGCAGATCACGATCAGCGGCGGCGCAAAATGGTCGCAAGAACATCGGGCGCATGGAGGAGGATGCTCAGTTATCTCATCACGCAATGGGCTGCGATGATGCTGCAGCAAAGCGATTAACGAAGCTGAAGCCATCCCAAGGGCAATGCTCTTTCGCTCCTCAACTGCTGCTGCTGTTATCGCTGGCTCGATGACTGGCTGGCTGGCTGGCTGGCAGGCAGGCCAGACTGGTTTGTGGTTGGTCTGTTACCGACTCGTCGCTGCAGTTCAAAGACAGATGATCTGATCCGGCGACCGTGATTCTGACCAGCGACCAGCGAGAGAGAGAGAGAGAACCAGACAACCACAACACACGCTGGCCTAGGCGCTGGCACATTGAATGACAATTTATCGCTTTTGCTTTCGATATCCACCCTCTCGCGGTGTTGGGGTCGAGGTGAACGATTCACCTTTTTTAGAACCACGCCATGGGAATCGCCAGCACGTGATCGTGATCATCCCCTCATGTTGCTCATGTTGAGACAACAGCAACAAAAAAACCGAAAGAAACAGAACAATACTCCCACCAACGAGTGCTACTTTCTTGCAAAATCGCGAACCCGATACAAAACAATGCCCGGCATGCTCTCTGCACTGAAACGGAAACGGTCTTTCGAAGGATGTCGAACCGCAGCCGATGGTGGACATGAGATCCTTCAAACGATCCGCACTGCACCATCCTCCCGGGCACACATTAGATTGCAAGCACTGACCCTGTAATTGACCAGCTGGAACCAGCACCACCACCTCACCGAGTCGTTTGTTGCCCTCCCAAAGCTCATAAAACATGAACGATTCCCGGCTAAACATAAATAAGCATCCAAGAAACCGGGACCAGGACCAAGTGTGTTGGAAATAATGTTATTACGTTATCGCGCATAATCATATCTTGTAACGGAATGATACCTTCACCAACGAAGGGGCTGCAACGATAACATGCTACACAAGGAAGAACGGGCATCGCGCGCCTGACAGCATCAAATGAGGTGCTAAATAAATGGCTCTCGCGATGGGGGCCAGTGGGGTGGGTGTCTGGCATGTGAAATGGCACCTGCGGGCGGTCGGGCGTCGGGGTGCGCTTCCTGGATGTTGATAGCCCCCGGGAGTGAGAAGCATTCCGTTCATTCTCGATGCGAAATGCCGAAGCGACGGTGATGGCTCTTGTGGTCTGGTCAGGCAATATGTCTACATTATTGACCCCCCCTTCACCACCCGGGTGTATGTGTGTGTGTGTGATTTCGATCGATTAACCTTCAGGCAAGTCGCTCGGCACTCGTTCGGATCTCGGGGACACGCAACAAGCTCTCACCTTTACCGAGAAACCGACGTTTGATCTCTTTCTTTCTTCGCACAATAGGAACATGTCATGGCGCGATGGTGTGACACCTCCAATCCCTCCCAGAGACCAAGAAATTGCCCACAAGGAACCACCACGGACGAAGAATGGTTTGATTATGACAATGCCCCCTCATCCCTCAATTAAGTATCCGCCTTTGTTGCATTCTTGATCATCGCGCACGCCCGGAGACCGAAACGGAACCAAAGAAGAAGTTGCATTATCCAGGCGGGACTCTCGTTTTGATGGGTCCAGCACGCAGGGGACGACTGCAACTTTGTGGCCGACGCGAGTGAGGTCAGAGATTGGAAGATTCGGAACTTTTCGTGTTTCGTGCGACCCAAAAATTGGACCCCCCATTTTGGTGGTAATTTTTTGGAATCCAGATTAAGATGCAGACGTTCTCTAAGGTTGTATGCACCGCGAGCACGGCCACAAGCACTTCTTCCAGGCGAAAGTGATCCCTATAAAACACAATTAACAATCAAGGGCAACATCGAGTTGGTTTTTATGATTTAGCATTTTTTGTGTGTGTTCCCCTTCGACTTTTGGCCACGATCGTGACACGGTTCCCGTGGAAGTGGGGAGACCATTTTAGAAGATTTCAATTTCCACAACAGCCAAAACGTTGGCATGTGCTTGGCATCCCCTCCCGCTAGATTATGCTCCGCTCGGGGAGATGGTCTCCCTCTTTGGTATCGCGCAAATGGTTTCGATCACTTTCGTTTCCAGCCCCCGTTCCAGAAGAGCGAGTTCCAGAAATGCATTGCCTCCAGCAAAAGGATCGTCGATAACGAGTGGAAGTGGAGTGGAGGGAAGGCGGGGGTCTAACAAGCTACTCATCGTTTTTATTGCATCCAAGCAGCAGTCCCCGAAACCTAAAACACTTTGTCCAGCATGGCAAAGCACCCCCTCCCCTCCCCAAACACCCGCTCCCGGGTGCCACGGAAGTGCATGCGAATGCTGCTCTTGCTGCTGCACATCAAGATGGCGTCGGTTGTGGTGCTGTCCGTGGCCTCGAAAATCGTTCGTTTATTGAAATGGCTTTTAGCGTCGCCGGTGCGTGTGTGCGTGCACAAACCAGACCAGGCCAGACCAGGCCAGACAGGGCCTGGAGGACCGTTGGTCTCGGGCTGTGCATCGAAAGATGTTTGAAAATTCTCGAACCCCCGTCAAACCGTCGCTCGACCAAACCGACAACCGACCGACACCACCAGACGCCCCTGGTTTATTGTCGTCGTAAAAGACGGCTAAAGCATCCGGAGCCCCCCCTCCCCTCTGCCCAGGGGACATTTAACGATAACGAGACGAACGTGTGGCTGGATCGTTCGATTTTCAAACCGAAAACCGTTGGTGCTGTTTTGGCGTTTGCCACTCCCCTCCCCCCGATCGGTCACCGGCGGAAGGGCGTCATGAATAAATCAAACGTCTGGGAGGCTATAATTTATGTTACGAGGTGCAGGATACTGTTTGCAAACTCCACTTGGATGGTGCATCTTTAAAATGCATTTCTTGTTCTTGGATTTTACGAACGCACTTTGTAGTGTTGTGGAAATGGGAAATCATTTCTTGCTCGAGTTCCTAGGAAAGAACCACATCAGACACTGCATCAGTTACATTGTAATGCGGATGACGATTGCACATAATGCTCCGCCTCATCTCAAGCGCATTGAACGCCTAAACTCGTCCATTGTACCGTTGCAGTCTCGATCTCGCGGTCACCACCAGTAAGAAGTGTCTCGCCAGCATCTCCACACAGAAGCTTCTTGCGAACCAACCGGACACCAGCAGCCATCATCGACGTCGGTGTCGTCGTCGTCGTCGTGGTCTTCATCAACATTTTTTTATGCTACCCGTTATGCTACAGAACGTCTGCTTACCACGTCTGGCGTCTGGTCAGATCATGGATGCCGATGAGGGGATGATGACAGCATCCGAAGCGCCACAGTGACAGCGAGCCAGAGAGTTATGAGTTTTTGTCGCCCATTCACCGGGCCCATGGAGGTTCTCGCCGACATGACATGGCGCCGGTCTGTGACGTACCGAGCGTACCAGCGCGGCGTTAGATCAGGGGGCCCGATCTTGCGCTCCGATCTCCGATAAAAACTCATTAAACGAAACATCGATCAAGCGATCGATTGTGTGTGTGTGTTTGTGTTTGCACACTGCAATTGGTCAAGGTCCTTGGCGATCGGTGCGCAACGATCGATCACTCGATCGCGATATGGCGGTTTCTGTCGACAGAACGTCGACGGTGCTGCTGCTGTCGCCAAATTAGCGCACAAACTTATGCTTTTATGCTACTGGTTCCACGGGGGGGGGGGGGGGGGTGCAACACCACCCCTCCCCTTCCTCCACACCATGCCAGCGGTGGTCGGGTCGGGTCTGAAAGGGCGCCCGGGTTTAATTTATCTCGTAAGCGATTTGCTAATTTATCGCCATGATTTATGCCTTCGCCATCGCCATCGCCGCGATCTATGGGACTGCTGGCCTGCTGGTGTTGGGTCAGGGTGACTTGCGTTAGGGGGCCTTGCCGATTGAATCTGTCTGGAGTGTCGGCATGTTTTCTTTTTTCCCTCCTCCTTTTTTGTCTTCATAAACCGACACCGACCAACGAAGGTGACCAGAACTCCCTCCCCGTTAGAACATGAGTCACACCGGCGCGCGTACTCCCGGGCCAGAACCGCGGCCTATATGCCGAGTAATGTGTGTCTGGAATGGACATGGCACCGCGGAACGCCATGTGTTCCAAGACCTTCACCGGCGACCCACGCAAGCGCTTGTTTTTATTGCAAATAACAAAATGGAGAGCACACACATCGCTCGGTCGATCGACACACAAACAAACATACAAATGCCCCCGGGAGAGATCCCGAGACGAGAAGACAGCAACACCATCCACCATGCCATTCAGCACCTTCGGGGAGAACCTTCGTTTGCTTTCCCGAGAAAAGACAAAGAACTCGTAAATTGCACTCTAGATGCGCCCCCACCAAAAATGGCGCCCTCGCGCGTGCGTTCTGACATTTCATAAATCAACAACGCGATTATAGAGCGCGGGTTTTTTGTTTTTTCGGGACAGTTCGACAAAACAGTCCCCGTGGAATGGTCGGGCGCGCGCGATTAACCTTTTCCTAATTGGCCGCAGCTCGCGCTAATGATTGTGTCAATTTTCTCGAACCCATATAAAGCCACAACGACGGGACGTGTAGCCGATGCGATGCGGTTTATTGTTCTGGGGTCAATAAATTTGCCTGCAGCACACACACGCACACGCACTTACACACAAACACACACGGAAGTGTCGTGGGGCCGCCATATGGCCTGGGCACGTGGTGTGTGAGTTCCGTTTTTAGAATTTTACGCCGATGTTCCGCATATCGAAAGTTAATGGATAGGCAGCAGGGCGTGTGCCTCTTCCACCTTCTTCTCCTCCTCCTCCGTCTTCTCTTTTTACGCTTCCTGTCTTTATGTTCTACACGACTTTTTCATTTTCAATCAGCAGCATATATTAAAATCCATAGCCACACAGCCACTCCATATGTTGGTTCTCCTCCCGGGACCCGAACCGAGCGGAACAACAATGAAACGCCACAACGCCTGCGGCTGCTCGATGCCGTGGTTCAAAACGAGGATTTAGACGGCATCAGATACACGTTCCGGTGGCTGAGCCTAATTGAATTATGAGCCGTGTGTCGCCAATCAAGATCGCGGCTGCGCAACTGCGCACCGCCTGCCACACCTTAAGTCGGTCACCGACCGACCGGAATGCGGATTTATCCGAGCAACAATTAGATTCGCGCACTTTATGATTCAATTTAGGCGCTCCCCAAACCCCAACGAATTCGATCTAAATGTCATCTACCCAATCCAGTCTCTCCGGTTCGTTTGCGGGGATCAGGTTCTTGGATACACAACTGCTAATGCTTTCGACTAACTCGACGGCAAACTAAACCTCAGAAGGGGCCCAGCCGCTTCACGAACGTTGAAATGAAAAACGATCACGCAAAGAACGCAAAAAGTCCAAATGTCTCACCGAGCGCAAATATCCCCTGGGTCCCCGAGAGCGCGTCCGGAATGTCCGGAAAGAAAGAATCCAAGAACGATAATTGGACCGCGCTCGGGTGAACTCGGTAGTGGTGGTGGTGATGGTGGTACAATAAATCGTACGCTTGGATTGAGAAGACGGAGTATAGCAAAAGGAGAGTCGAGTCTTGTGACCGTTTGCCATCAAGCACGCCAAAGTACGCACACAGGACCTGGCGCATTGTATGTTTCTCGCGCGCTTTTCAGACATTTCGAGCTACCTCCGAGGCACCACGATGACCACGAAGAAGAAGAAGCAGAGAAAGAAACAGGGACTGGCTTGATGGAATTGGAGTAGCTCGTTTCGGGGAGTTTTGCGGCCTGTGAATGACCTCTAGACACCACCGGTAGGTCCATGTTTTTTTTTTCGGCGTTGGCTTTCGTAAGTAGATCAAGATTGTTCCAGGTTATGAATGAGTAATCGGACCCGGAGCCCGTGGCCGAGCATCACTTTCTTAGCGGGTTCGTCACAGCGAGTATCAATTGTTAAAGTTCTGTTGTGAGATCATATTTCATTCAGCAAAACTTTCAATAACTATCGCTCTTCGTTTCTTCGCTATCTTCCTCGGATTAGAATTATTGAAAACCCGCCCAAGCAATGAATAATGACTCTGCCACGCAGCACCATCGCGTTGATCTCTTTGATTCCATGCAAAACCGAAAAGAACCGTTTCTTTTTCCCCATCACCCCTCCCCCAAGGTTTCCAAGACAAATGGGGCTTCTCGAAAAGGGGTACGATACGGTCGATGTCAACCCGTCGCACCGTTGCTTGCTTCCTGCGTTGCGCGGTCATCGCGGGAAAAAAAAAAACGATAAATAAATTCATTGCATCATATCCCTGGTGCTTCCATATCCCCCCCACCGCCGATAATTTTATGCCCATTTCTCCGCAAATCGAATCTCAACATTGACATTGGCATTCTAGAAGGTCCCGGGGGGAAACCCTGGGAGGAAGTGGATTGAATAAAAAATGACGACAAACGATGAGCGGTTTTCTAACGGTCTAAAAGACCGCACCAGGACCGGGGCCAGGACCAATAAGGAACAATTTATGTAATCTTTCATGGCCAACCATCAGCTGACCGTAAAGGATCGGGGGAGGGGGAGGGGGAGGGGGAGGGGGAAGCTGCTGGACCGGACCGGACTGGACACTGGACACTGGACCACGATCACCATTCCTGGCTATCTGACAGAAGAATGTTGTAACCGAATGCCCGGTTTGCCCCGGGGCCTTCTGCTTTATGATGTCACTGCCGTTTGCTCCCGATCGTCGCGGAGCGTACACCGTGTGCTGGTGTGGTGGGTGTTACGGGTTGCTGTCCAAGGTCTGTTCGACATTCTGCATTTCTACCGTTTCGGACCGTTCTTTGAAGAATCCGTATGAACATGATCATACGGATGATTCGATATGCTTCCTCCTTCTTCTCCGTTCGATCGCATCCGTAAACACATCGAACATAGGCGAGAGGACGGGCACGCGTACCTACGGGCTAACGGAAGTAGAGAAGCTTGACATCCACAACGCGCCGTGTGTGCGCGATGCGAAATCTGTTGGCGAGCGTTTTGTGTAAATAAAGAAATGATAGCCTCCGATGGTGCTGACCGCAAAAAAAAACCATAAACAAACCGCACATCTCCGCTCCGTCCTCTCGAATGGGAAATACCATTCTGGCATCTTGGTGGCAATCCGGGGATCACCTCGCGTGTCGTCTTTGAGGGAAAAAGCTTTATTGATTCGCATAAATAGACAAATAGCGAAAGAGCGCCACCGAGGTGTGTTGCTGTCGGAGATTTCGATTCTAGCGTAAATATGCAAATCGATCCCTTTGCTTCACCCCTTGCTCGAATGGTCCGTTCCCTTGAAAGCGGGTGTGTTAGAACCTTCGAACATTCGAAAACATCCGTAAATCGCCTTCAGCAGTAGGCTCGATCGATCGGTGATCGTCGGTACTTTGATGATGCACCCTCCTTGAGTGCACAATCCTCGATAAATAAATTACCTTCTCTTCTCGCTCATTCCGGCGTGTCTGGCAGAGTGGCGAAGCAACAGCAATGCGTTGCTGTTCCATCGCTTCGTCCCCCAAGCGAGCTGCACACTTGATGGAAAATATCTATTTAACCATCAATTAGTCAGGCAACCATAAAAGGGTCAATGCGGTGCATCGAATGCACTTGAAAAGGGAGAGAAAGGAAGAGCGAAGGAGCGAGGAAACGTTTTAAAGGACTCCAGGATGGGAGGAGAGGGGGCCAGGGCCCCATCAAAACCCAGCCATTTCCGGCAGCTACGCACTCTGCCGGTCAATCGATCGGAACCAGCCAGGATACAGTTAGATGTGCGCGCTTATACGCCTGACCTGCTGGCGCTCTGACACACACACAAACACACAGCCTAGCCGATGTGACCGGAATGCAGAGGTGCATCTGAAGTGCATAAACATGCTGGGCAGGCTGGAACGCACACGAAGCCGGCGGGACCAGTCGAGTAATTCGAAAGCCATTGCCGGACGCGTCGCGCCACACGCGTTCGATTGTATGCAAATGAGCATGAGAGCGATCCCTGTTCCACTCGAACCAGGCACCCTGGACCAGGCTGGACTGGAGCTGGCGTTTCTAAGGTCCCCCCCCCTCCCTTGGGGTGGGTAGAAGTCTGATCTTCTAACACTCCCGGGTGGCCTTTCTGCGCGCGATACAGGCCCTGTGCACCCTTGTGCGAATCGATTTCCAGACACCATAAATTCGTGGAGCTCCATACAAGACGCACTCACACACACACACATAGACAGATGGAGTGAAAAGAATGCTCTTCTGGTCGATCGACACGGTCACGGTGGATTACCACCGGACAAAATGCACCGGCGGCAACCATCATCCAGAGGAACCGGAGGTGCAATAAAAACGTCAACCCAAAAGGAAGGCTCCAGGGTGCAGAATCTCCAGAAAACTCTCGGTATCCATAACGGCATCTCGGGACCACAAAAAAGCGCATCGAGCGTCTGGACCCTTAACGTTTTGTGGAATAAATTCTTCATTTAACAGACTAACAGACCCGGAGAGACGCGCCTTTTACCGCTTTTGTATCAATCTCGATGTCCCACGGTACTTCAGGGCTTTTGCGGTGTCGATCGAGCAGGAAGAGCGTGTTCCAAACAGTTCCTATTAACAGTTTGCTGGCTGGAAGCGGCGAACGCTATTATTCGGCCATTTTATGATCCCAACGAATGCAGTCTCATAATAAGAACATTCGACATGGCACGAAGTGCAATAAAAGCTACGAAATCCCCTTTTTACGTGCTGCTTTTGCTCTGTTCTCACCAAAAAGGGCATTCAATCTTCGGGAATGTTTCGCCCAATTCTTGTCTCCCTATGAACGCTGACTTATGGTCAATTGTAATTCATCTGACGAGAAAAAGGTTCAATAATGCATCTCGAGCTCTCGCAGCATAATAAATAACACTTTATCATCTTCCTTTACCATAAATTCAATTTCATTACTTCACGATCGATGTGATCGAATTGTTTGAGGAAATATTTGGAATTGGATTTTCATTTAGTGGCGAGTATAAATTACAGTTTTCATGACCGTGAAAGATCATGGCAATCCTCTTCATATCCCCTGAGCTTGTTAAGTTTGTTTAGAGCTGTGTATCATCATCATCATCCGCCGCCGCGATCGTCATCGAGGCGTGTTATTATCCTTTGGCAGCAGTTTACCGGACCTAAATCGGCAATTTGTGTGAAGTCGTCACACTCAACGAGCACTCGACGCGAGTTGAGTGCTGCTGCTGAGTGGAAAATGTAGAATGCCTGTTTGTTCCGCCTGTCTGCCATGCATATATCCTGCCTTCACCACCCTCAACTCGTGCACCAGCTCGTGCACCAGCGGACAGCCGGGACAGCGTCACGACTCGCGAAGCCAGACTGTAAAAGGCGCGTCGCGGCATCGACTCTATCGGCACGAACCATTAGCAGCTCGCAGCAGTCAGTCAGAAGCAGTGTTGTTGTTGCAGTTTTGCAGCGCCTGCCGACCGTCCCTGTTGTTGCGATGCATAAATGATCCGATTTCCACCTACCCCGTCACCGGTCCGTCCGTCCGTATCACGTTCCGTCACGGCACTGCTCGTTTCGTTCTTGAGCTTGCGCTTGAGCCGAGCCTGAGACCGAGAACCGAGAACTTCTTGAAGGTGGTGCTGATTAAGTGCTTCTCCTTCTTTGCCTCGGCCCTGCGCGAAGGTGTTTAGCGTGAGGGTGTAAAACATGGCACACGGTACATGACGTGTCAGCAGCACCGACGCCATCGACGACAACCACGACAACGACGACGACGACGACGACGACGACGATGAAGGCGATGGATCTGGTTCTGGTTGTAATGCACCCGCGCGTTGGCAGCAGAAGGAAGGATGCCGGGGTGGTGATTTGTAATTACGATTTTGGGCATGACATTGGGTGGTTGTGGGCTTGTAGCAGCCAGCAGAAGCAGGAGCCTCTCGGGAGAGGATGAACGACATGCAAGCCAAAGAGAAGCGAAAATGAAACTCAACACGAATAATGGATAAGGGACAAATTACCCGCGGACATTGCAGGCGAAGGCGTGAAGGCGCTTGCAACAGAAGGACCGACGACACCGAGAGCCGACGCCGACGACTGCCGACTCCCGGCTGCCAACCCTCAAGACATCTTTATCATATTCCTTTGTGGTTTGTGCTGCCCCCACCGTTCGTTGAACCACAAACCGATCACCGGATCATTCCCGGGGCGGAACGAACGGTGGACGTGAGTAGGGATTGCAACGAGGCCCCAAGATCAGTCACTTACAAACCGAGCGAGCCAAAACCGAGGTGGACAGAAGAAAAATGAGAATCAGATTTAATTATCTCGCTTGCGGGGTCGACGGATCGGGAGAGGTCAGAGCCAGACGGGGTGCCCAAGAATTGCCAAACGCCAAACGTAGGACGTAGCCGGGGTGCACCATGGAGTCACCTCATCGTTGGTGGTCCTCGCACGTCAAACACACACACGCACATCGGTGGCGCAACATTAACTGCAACTGGTGCGTATTCGTCATCGTGGTGGGCCGATCAAGCGGGGGGAGAGAGAGGATGATGAATGAAATGGTGCGATTTGACAACCCGAAAGTCAACACCAAGGCGTAGTCCCAGGCGTAGTCGTTAATCCGAAGCGGCATGTACGCACTCACGGGTAAACTCTCGTGCGTCACGTCACGGTGGTCAAATCATTGTCCAGGTGTGGTCATGCTCCTGAGTCCCAACGAGGTCCCTCTGATCGGGCGTTAGTCATCCAACCTCACCACGGGTGGCACACACACACACACACGCTGCTGATCATGTGACCTCGCGACAGCGCGTATGACAGCGATCCTGACAACCGATTAGCCGAATGCGTATCCATGCGTTCGGTTTTCTGCACAGCATAAGGCGCGCGCCGCACTAGAATCGATGATTTCAACATAATGATGATGTTGTACGTCAGAAAAAAACGTCGAGAAGGTATTGCTAACCCTCCGCCACGGTCGATTGAGTTCTTGGGTTCGTGAAGTCCAAATTCGAAGCAAAACAGTGGAACCATAATTTAGCTGTCAGATCCTCAGAACTCCCTTTCCATTCCGTGATGATTCAACAATGTAAATCATGAGTCGAACCCCGGCTTTTGCTCGGTCAACGAACTGCTACAGTGCTGCTCCCTCGCAATTCCGCAAATCGAATTCGTGGCAGCATGACTTCATATGTTTCGCTTCTCCGCATCGCATGCCGGACCCAAGGAGCGCCACCAACCCCTCTCGCGGAAAGAGTCCTTCTCTGTATATATGTGCTTCTCTGCACATATCTCGGTCCCGGCGTAATCAAAAATCCTCAACAGAGTTTCCCAGGTTCCTCGGTCTGGACAAAGAGAAAGAACGGATCAACGAACCGTTCGGGATTCGATCGCGTTCGCGCGCGGGAAACGTGACAAGCGACAAGCGACGGATGGAGGATGAGAATGGTGCCCGGGTGGTGGTGGTGATGGGTCCCATGATGTTTTGAATAGAAATGTTCTGTCGAGACCGGAAATGGGTCGTTAAATTTTATGCGTTCCCCCCCTCCACTTGCTCCACTACAGCCGATGATGATGCGACGATCGAAAGATCTTCGAACCGGACGCTGGTAGACCGTGCCGTCTGGGTGTATGTGTGTGTGTGCCTGTACGTGTGAATCTCATTGCAGACAAACCGCGGTTAGCGTGTTTACTTTCCTCCATGTACGGTAATTCTATTTCTCGTTCCCGTCTGGTTCTCGGACGTCCACGGAGCCCTTCAACTTGACGAGTAACACTAGACACTGTCTCTCACTCTCTCTCTCTCTCTGTGCCAATTGCCAACATTTGGTAGCAATTAGTGATGGGTTTGTGTTTCATCAGACCAAAAGACAGACACCAGTAGTGTCAGTTCGTTTTTTTTTTTCGTTGCATACCCGCCAGACGAGACGATGATCGTGTGAAGATCATACTGTTTCAATCAGAACCACGTCAACATCAACACGTCATCAACAGCAACAGCAACAACAGTTGCATTCCATCTCCAGCACCATCTTCGCGTCTTCGATGGCGAAGTGCTCTGCACCATGCAAAAAGCAACAATCCGCCATCCGCCATCGCCACCGGATACACTCCGGCTCAGAGTTTGGCGACCTGTCGGCGGTCGGCAGTCGGCAATCGGCAGTCGGAAGTAGCACCGGCCACGGATCACCCCGATGAAGCCTCGATTGATCGGAAATTTGCATTAATCAAAACTAATTTCTGGCATCGCCGGCCGTCCGTAATCACTTCCGAAGTCTGCGCGCGCGAAGAGCGTCCGACGTCAGACCAGACCAACGGTTGAGTCAGGTTTGAATCATTACGTCGGTTCGTCGGTTGCGTTTCATGATTCCGATTTCACCGCCACCCCGCAAATACATGCCTGGCGTGGCGTGGTGCGAGGGAGGAAAAGATGGAAATTAATGGGCTAACCAGGCTCCTCGCTCGCTCGCTCGCTCACTCGATCGCTCGGTACCATAACCAACAAATGGGCCCCATGGGAGGGCCACCACCTGACCGCTGGTTGCCACTTTTCAGGCGACTGATAGCTCTTAATTTTCCACCCAGAAAGTCAATAAAACAACGGTGCACATTAGCGGGAGTGAGCGAAATGGAAGGCACTGCATCGTGAGGTAGGGTGCAAAACTTTCCTTCGAATTAAAGGGCCACGAATAGACGGGGGCTGTTGCATTGAAGAAAAAAAAAACCCTCAACGGCACACTCCACGGAAAGCAGTTGGATTATGTCTTAATGAAGAGATGATAATCTTGCGCTGCACGCGCTCCACTTTGGCGCTTCTTTATGGCGTCCCGGGCGAAGCAATGGCGGAGGGAAAAAGGGCGTGCGATAAGCCCTTGTCCCGATTGCGCGGAGCAGGCCTTCAATATCAATTATGGGCTGCTGCTGTTGCTGCCACTCGAAAACACGATCTTCGATGGTCATGATCCGCGATGGCCGAGCCGAGCATCGAATCGGACCGAAGAAAACTACAAATTTGTATGCAAATTACCTTTGGCACCGTCGTCCATCGGGCGCAACAGCAACAAGTGTATTCGATTGAAATCACAAAACACGTCGCGAACCCCGTCGTCGCGTCCTGCCGAGTGACTGATGCCTTCCCGCGTCGGACCGACCGCCTTGGAGGTGAAATCTCCGGGAATGGAGTTCTCGCATCCCACGCCGAGTGCTCGCGAGCGCGCGACAATCACACGCTTTATCGTGACGATCGTTTGTTTTGCGTTAATTTCCGTTCTCGTCTTCTCGCTACGCTAATGATGCACGCAGACAAGCAGCGGAACCACCGGGAGATAGTTTTGGGTGCGACGACAGTTTGGGTTGATCTTGATCTCTCGGGGCGATCATAGTGTGTTACCTCATTAGAATCATTAGGGCCAGGGCGAGGCCAGTTAACGGAAAACTTACGAGACACCTGCCCCCGGGTGGGGGTGGGGAGGGAGGAAGCAGATAATGGTGACAGAATGGATGAGCATTAGCGGTCCGCGGGCGCCGAAGGAGGCTAACGGTAGATTTTAAATATTCGAGATCTTTATTTCGGTCAATAAGATGTCTTTATCGCGTCTTTGAGAACTGACGTGTCTTTTCTAGTCTTTTTATAACAGTTCTTTTAATGCAGATGCTTTGGATTATTCTGTATCAATTTAAGCGCTGATCAAATTTAAGGAATTTTCCTTACTTCAACACACAAAAAGTTGAAGCTGTGCAGTAAATTCTATTACCTAATAAAATGCCACGAAGTCACGAAAAGGAAGAAATAGAGCGTAAGAGGACGAGGGTATCCTGTCTCGAACCCATGTCTAAGCACACAAATCACAGTTAAACTGTGTTTGCGAGTCAATCCATCTTGTAGTGAGGCCAGGCCACCAACCGCAGCAATGTCTGACTCATATTTAATGGGAACAAATTGAATGCTTTCATCGAGCGCGTGGTTCGTACACCAAAACATCGAAATGGGATATTTCGAGCATCGTGGTACAAGATTGAAATTGTATCGCCAATTGTGTCGCCACTGCTCGTCGTCGTCGACCATTATGAAATCCTATCTTCCACGCCGAAAGAATATTACGAACAGAGTGCCGAGTGGCAGCCGTTCGTTTCGATTTTCGCTACCATATTTGCCATTCGGTCGCTCCACACCGGGGAGTGCGAGCGCTCGAGTTCAAAGTGTCTGTTCCGCGACGAAAGCGAAATCGCCGACTTTTGCCACCGTCTGCCACCGTCTGCTACTTGACCGAAGAGAATCGTGACACCCCCGACGACGACGACGTCTTGGCTCTTTCTTCGCTTCGCCAAAAAAAAAAACTTAAGAATTTCCCTTTCGAAACGGTGGCGCTGGCTGGCTGGCTGGTTGCGATCGCGCCGGCATCAGGGCACCCAGAACTTGACAGTCGAACCCGTGCAAGTGGCTCGCGATGGCGCAATGGCACCGCGCGGCTCGGATTCCCATTCGCCGATCTCCGAGCGACCGAAAACCCGGGCATATCATTACGTCATCCATCCATGACCTGCTGTGCGAGATTGATCGCGGGGTTTGGTTGGTGAATCACGCCGCTGACTTTTCTGACGACGACTGCGGCGGCTGCGGCCCCTACGGCGGACACACATTTCTCCAGTAGAACAGTAGTTGTGCCAGGACAGAGCAACCTTCAGGCCAGCAAACCCCCGATCGCACGCTGAAAACCGATCAATAATCGAGTGTCGCTGTGGCCGTCGACCGTCGGCTGCAGCATGCCGATCCACCAAAGGTCGATCGCGGATCGCGGTGTGTGTGGTCGCCGAAAAGGAGGGGGTGGCGAAAGGTTTCCCAAATTTACATAAACCCAGCCAATCAAGAGCAAGCAACCGACTGGTTGAGTGAGAGTGAGAGAGAGAGAAGGACAGGGAAAATGCACTAATTTTCTCCTCCCAGCACGAATCGGACTCAATCCCGTGATCGCGGGAGTGCGAATGAGATGAACATGGGAGGAAGGGGAGGGGATGACGACGACGACGACGACGTCGTGGGCGATATGGCAGAAAGCAGCGAAAGTCAAGCATTGAACCAACCAAGTGCCAAGAAGGTGCCAGGAGTTCCACCACGAAGCTCCTCGAGCACGAATTATGGAAATTATGCTTCCTTCTTCGAGCGACAAGACGCGCAATGCGACGATCACTCCGTGGAGATCCCGGCGTCGCCGTCGTCGTCGTCGCCGTCGCCGTCGCCGTCGTCGTCGTCGCCGTCGCCGTCGCCGTCGTCGTCGTCGTCGTCGTCGAGCAGCTGTTTTATAATCATCTCCAAGTAGCCGAACCTCGCAGAGCCCTTCACCTCCAAAAGGTCTGGTGTGACTGTGGTATGCTGCATCCTGTTTCGGATGCGGTTCACAGACCCTTATCTGATCTGCCACTCCCGGTACTACACACACACCTGGCTGGCATGGCTCCTGGCTGGGGGGAGGGATCGCGAACAATTTTGGCAAACTACATTCCAACCCACCCATACATGACCTCCGGATTGGAATCGGACCTCAGGCACACACACACACACACACAGGGGGCACAAGTACACATCCTTCCGATGAGACGTGCTCACGGAAACGAGCGGCTTATCGATCGCGGCAAATCATCCCGGACGTGGTCTCGCCCCCTTGTGATCGAAATGTGGACCTCGCAGAGACCTGGTTCCGTCCCCCCGCCCCGGGGCGGTTCCTGCCTTCCACTTCCAACAGACATGCTCATCGTCACAACCGTCATCATCATCATCATCATCGTGGTAGTGGTGGTGGCCGGTTGCTGGGTCGATCGATCGATCTGACCTTGCGTGAACTTTGGCTTCAGCTTCAGCTCGCGATCGCGATCGAAGACAGATTTTGACGCAGTCCGCACCATCTTCTTGCGGATCGCGGTTTCACTTTCATCTTGCACCCGTAAGGGGGGTGAGGGTGGGTTGGAAGGGGGTGCCACCACCAAAAACAAGCCAACCTGATGCTCCTCTTCCGCCACCACCACCACCACCACCACCAGCAGCACGAGCGCCACATTTTGGACGCGACTTTCGCGCGAAAGTGTGTTTGACGGATATTGCTCGAAGCGCGAACATATCGCGCCCGCCCGGCCGCCCCATTCGCCAGCATGAACCTGATGGTCCTGATGCAGCAGATCCGGAGGCCCCGGCTGATCATCGTCGCCAAAGGGGGGGAGGGTTTATTACGATTTTTAAGACGGAGCAGACGCCTTAACCCAATCCGATGCGCAACCAAAAACCCCGAACCGAAATTCACATTCATCCGTCAATTTTCCATATTCCACTTTTGCTTTCGTTTTCCCCGGTCCTTCTTCGGAACGGAACGGATGATTGAGGGATGCTGGCCGCCTCTCATCTCTTCCGTTTCGCTTCATCTGCTGCATAATGCTGTAGCAGCCGGCAGCTTTCTGTGTGGCAGCCCCTTTTTGGCACCGGTCGTCGATCGAATGGCGATCGACAGACATCGGGAACGGGGGGTCACCAGTGTGCCAGACCACAACAGTGTGTAATCAATAAATTAGTCGAAATGTCCATAAAATTATGAACACACACACACACACAACACATCGTTTCTGTCTACAAAAAATGTGGCCTAAACCTCCATTAGACCTTTGCGGGGAAGGTTCAAAATAAGACATTTCAAAAGGGTCAACCCAGGACCCTAGCATTAGCAGGGAGTTGAAAAATATTCGCTATAGCAGAGTAGTTATGTACAACGGAAGTTCACCAGAGGTCCCTTTCCTCTTTTCGCTAATCGCTTGCTCACACCGTTAGAAGGAACCCTTGACTACACTAATCCCACGGTTGAATCAACATTTATACCCTACAATCCATCGTTCCAGCTCCAGGCGTTGCATGTTTGTCGTTCGCTGAACCCCCGGGGCCGTCCCAAAAACGGAACCAACTACAAATCAGTTTGGCGGCAGTAAGAAGTGATGATTGCTGTAATGCTGGTGTTTTTTGGAGTTCACACGAGAAGCAAACCACATCCCCGGGAAAACGACGTGAGGGAATGCGTGAGCAATTCTTGTTCGGTTTAATCTCGCCTCGCCGGTTTCGCGGCTGGCTGGGAATCAGCTGATCTCGTGGCGTGGCGTTGTTTGCGTGGCGGGGGTCATTCGGTACCGGAAGTATCCGGTCAGCCCTCTCTGTCTCTCTAGCGCTCACTTGCCAGATGGTAAAACATGGCATGTCGCACCGTAAAGTACGCTACGGTCCCGAAATCACCATCAGCAGCGCATTGGGGGAGGGAGGGGGGTTTTGCGCATTTTTCGCAGACCTCAGAGTAGCAGCAGCAGTAGAAACGAGTGGCGAGGAGTGAATTATGACGAGCTGGCATGCAAACGCGATCGAGCATTGTGATTTCTCAGGTGCCAGGGGGCACATAAATTTTGCTCGCGATGGTCTCCGCTGCTTTAAACTGCTTCGGTTTTCAGAGCGGTTCCGACCGTGGTGGAGTTCGGCAATGATATCGAACCATCGAGGTGGTTTTTTTTCTATTCGTTCTGCGGTGTTGTCGGTGCTGGGTCGGAGGCTCTCACCGAAAACCCATCGCAGCAGCAGCAGCAGCAGTAAGCGGAAGTGCCCAACGGCGATGGAGGCACCCTGATGCGGTGGTCACCCTCGTAAGGGCACCTATAGGGAGCATGGGGCCGGTTGATTAGCATAAGTATTAGAGTACAATCCGAGGAGAGAGTAAGCGAGAGAGAGAGAGGGAGCATTGCAGGAAGCCCGAAAACGTAGCGCGAAGGGAAGATAAGACCCTCCGGGGTTAAGGTCCGTATTGGGTCATCGTTGGCTCTGCGTCTGCGTCGGCAAGAAAACATGGAACACTGGAGCTGGAGATGGCTGGAGGTGGTTCGCAGTTACGATGCAAAATGATATGTACATCTACTGACCTATGTTTTACGGGGTCTAAGGGGTTTAGGTGAGGTAACTGTGGGAAAAGCTGCACCTTCGCTTCATCTCACGGTGTCCGATCAGCGCTTGACAGATCGAATGGAAACCCCCGTTTTTGGAAGATAACATAAGAGTTATGATGATATTCCAAAATCTGTCGAAAAAACAGAAACAATCCAAACACGAAAAGACAACCGCAAGGCTTCGTTATCAACTGACATGCTCCTCGGAAGTTCGTTGGATTGGTGCATCGTTCGAGGATGTCTTATTCCGGCAACCTGGAGCTGGAAGCCCGCTGGATCGCCAACCGTATCACCGCATAAATCACGGACACGTTGGTTTGCCACCGATCGAAAGTGAAAGCTCGGTGAGTGAGCTTCTTATCGATGAGAATTCCCGTAAAACCGATCCGCGGCACCTGGCGCTGCATCGCACGGACCGTTACCGGCGATGAAAGCAGCAAACATTTCTTCCGAGAGCTTGCTTCCGAGAAGAAGGAGGAGAAAATTGAACCAAACCTCACACAAGAAGCCGCCACCATATCTCCGTCCAATCTTCCCGAAATGCCCAGGAAATGCTGAGGATCCCAAACTGCCCCCCCGGGGGCGTCCGAATATCATCGTGGCGTTATCGTGGCGTGCCATGCCGTGCCGTGTCGGTCCATAAAAATCATGTCTTCACCAAATCAAAGGCCCACTGCCCACGATGCCAACGAGCATAAGCGTCTCCAATATATTAATATTCGGCTGCGGCGACGGCACGCCATTGAAAGTGAAAAGCCGCGCGCTCGGCTCGCGGCGGCGCGGTCGCTGATGAAAATTGTCAGCAAAATCAACGAAGCATTAGCATATTAGCATAAAATATTTTTACTTCCCGAAACGTGCGCCACACCAGGGAGGCGATTAGTCGATGTCGTGCTGGGCCAAAACTTGAGGCCCGGTTTGGCCGTTACCGGGGTCATGACCTGCGTACCGGTAGCTGCTGTAATGTGATACTGTCTTTGGGTTTGTAATGTTTGTTTTTTTTTTGTTTCGTCCGTTATGTAAAGTGCTCGAGTGGAATTGTACCACAAAAATGCTCTCTAAATGGAGTTCAATAAACCACAAAACACACTTCGACATTAGACGCAATCAACGCATCAACAGCAACAACAAAGGGGAAAACCACATCTAATGAGCGATGATGGCGGTGAGCGCCGTGGTCTGTTGGTGCACTTCAATCAATAAACCATTTATCATCAAAAGAGGCACCGTGCGGCCATCACCATCCAACACCAACGCCTAGACGCCTCGACAATGGACGTGCGGAACGTGCAGAACATGCGGAAAAGTTCTTGGCCGCACATCGGCATGCATGCGGAATGTACGATGCGGCCGCCGCAACCGCCAGCCACCGCTCGTTCCAATCCATTCGCGATTAAGCCATTTTGTTGTTGCTGTTGTTGGCGGCAGTAAAATGCACTTTTTCCACTCTTGGGCTGGCAGGGCGGCACTCGTGCCCCAACCTCGTGGCTGGAACCTAACACCCGCTACACTATCTATCAAACTGACGTGGCCGTCATTAAGCTGTCTAGCTCGGTGGCGACTCCGGAAGAGTAGATTGTGAAGAACGCGGCATCAGCGTCGTCGCCGCAGGACGGGCGGGTGTTGACGGGCCGGGGGTATCCGCCGCATTGCGACGCCCTATCCGCCCGGCCCCGGTCTATCAGATGAGGAAGAATAGAAAAAATGCATTTTCCCGACACCGCGTCGGTGCATCGGTGCATCGATGATGTATGAAGCCATGCGCCATCTCTCTCCACAGAGAGAGAGAGAGAGAGAACCAACCTTTTCCTTGTGTCCGCTTATCTGTAATCCCCGCGTGTAACACGAACCGTAAACCGTGCGGTGCGCTGATGTTTTCCTTACCTGAAACGAGAGGGAGAAAGAAACATAAAAATGCATAACATTAGCATAAACAAGTTGAACAGCGGAGCACGATGACGACACCTTGCACGAGAACTGCAATGTCGCAATGCTCGATCGCAGCGCTACTGAACACTTGTGTGCGCACGCTGGCGACAAATTACGCAGACACGCACGCAAACACTCGCTAATACGCATAGACAAACATATGCCGCGCGGCATCACCAATTGAGATCAATGTTGTTCCTCCTTCATCGCCAGCAGCTCTGTTTGCGCAAATCGACTCCGGACTATTATTATGCTGACAATGTTGCACCGTTGCGGATCATCTCTAAGGTCCAGAAGAAGAAAAAATGATGACGAGGGATCATCTCAGCGCGCACGAGCGTCTTCAGGCGGGATGATATTATGAAAAGCATAATAGTTGTTGATATTTGAACGCTTCACCGGATGATCTCGGGCCTCTCGGGCACACCAACCAACCAACCAACCAACCAATGGGCAACCAGCTCGGTCGGTCAAAGCCTGTTCTAGTGCTGCGTACGGGAACTAGTTCGCCGACCGCCGAGTGCCACAAACCACGAGTCATCTCCCCCAACACCAGTCATTATCTTCGAACAACAAACAAACGCTCGAGCTGGAACCTGGTGCAGAAAACTTGTGCAGCATTATCAGCACGTGGCGCTGCAACGGGGCTGGAGTAAACCGCGAAACTTAAACAACTCCCCCCACTCCACTCCATCCTCCAACCATCAGCACCTTTGTTGTTGAGACATTTGCAATATGATCCACCTTTTTTCCTGGTTTTCCTTCGCCTCTGCAAACACCGACGTGGCCAGGATGGCAGCATAACAACATAGTATCACAGGCGGTTCTGCATTCCCCCCCGGGGGGAGGGTGGTGGTGTTGGTAAAAGGGAGGTCTAACCACGAGCATTGGAGTTGGAAAGATGGAATTTCGTTTCAAAAACCTTAAAGTACGCAGTGCGGTGGTGTGGAGCTGCCTCCCCTTTTTTGACATCCCGAGCAACGCAGTCTCTCTCGGTCTCGGTGCCCGCTGACAGCCTGGGACAGTTGGGGTCCGTGTTTTACATCTGTTAATCTAATAAATGGGATCCAGGTCCAGGAATCCGGACGGGGGTTGCAATGGAGGAGGGAATACCACGAAACACTTGTTTCTGTCGCCGCTGGTAGTCATCATCTCGGGGCTCGGCGGCGGGGCTGGCACACATCGCCATGGCCGGGTGTAATTGCATTACATAGCGAAGCTCCTCCTGGTCCCGGGGGCCGGGTGATGCATAGCGAGCGCCTGGTGAGTGGCGAGTCGTTTAAAAGATGCGACACGATCCATCCTATCCTAGAGACCTCGACGGATGGTTGAAGCCATTTTTCTCACTCACACTCACCCAGCGGAACGCCGGCGCGGAAGTGGCGCGGAACACTAATTTCCAATTAACGCATAGCTCAGCTCACGATGCGTTAATGACGTTTATGAGATCTTCCGGCGTCGATCGTCGACCGTGGCGTGAGCGATCGCGATCGCAATGCGCAGCCCGAAAGCAGTAACTTATGAGGTTGTGCTTAATGAAGTATTGACTTTGAAGAATGGACACTCCCCTGTCGGATGCCCCCCCCCCCCCCGGCGCGCACGGCACATTGCAAACATAGGCGCAACATGATTTATGGACGGCCGTTTTGCCCGCCTTATGCTGCTGAACATGATGGACGAACTCGCATCAGGGCGCGCGGGCTGTGATTTCGGGAGAGATTTTGATGAAAAAGTTTCAATTTTTACGCTTCACATAGCGCAACCCCTTTCCGTTCTACTGCGGCTACCCAGTAGTGCTATGAGGAGGTTTGCAGTAACTCATGTGAATGGGCTGCGCGGTCATTCATATGTTTCCCTCACACAGACCGAAATTGTTTCTTAAAACAAGTTTAACTTTTTTATGACAAAAAAAGGTACCACTGCTGCATTCGTGTCACCTTATTGTTGGTTGCACTCTATTGCTTTTCATTTCATTCGAAACCCAAATTGAAGCAAAAAAAAAACGCATCGATGTGAACATGAATGACCGTCGCCTGCACGGCGGTATCGATTGCAGTGTCCGAAAGCATTTAAAAGCGCTTGTAAAAAATGTGGTCAAGCTGGCAGCCTTAAAAGCCTTCAACAAAAAACAAAACATCACAACCCCTTGAGGTGTGGTCGTACACATTATTTGCATACTTTCGCTTGCGACCTCAAATGCTACTGCCTTGTTTTATGCTGAAAGTAATCAGGCTGCTTCCGGTGGCCGGCAATGGCCCGCACCCCGGGCGTGTGTGGTGGCTTCTGGGGAATTTCGTCCGTGGTAAAGGCAAAGACAAAGCCTTCAAGACAAACACTGTTTGGTGATGAAATGCCGGTGGCCGTCAACAGGGCCTGTGGCATCTGGCACTTATGCTACACGGTACACAGAAGCAGCAGCAGCAGCAGCAGCAATGCATTGAAACAGAAGGATTGAGGAGGATCTCACGAGGAGTGGTAATGAAATTACAAACAGATTTTTGGGGTTGTGACTGCTTCTGTTGCTGCCGTTGCTGTTGATGGAAATTTCTAACACCACGTGGCTGTTGTTGTTTGAGCATATCTTGTCTCACTTCACTTTTGCTTTCATGCTTTTGGGTGTCACCGGGTTTCACTTGCGTCTCGCGTGTGTTCTGTGAGGCTATGCTGAGATATGCATGTTTGGGTGTGACTTTTAACAGCAATCCGGCATGCAAATATCATCTGCTACGATGTTGACAACTTAAAGTAAATGGTTGGCTTAACAAATGACCAATAAATTTATGGAAATTTTGTAGAAAAGAATCTCAAGCACGCATTTAACTGAAACCATTTTGATCACCTAAAGACCGATTACCTTTTTGGTTCTTTTTCTATCGCGTTAAAAGCACCACGCTACAAAGCAGAAGAAGTAATGCTACGTTTGTGCTTAACAAGACGGTTTTGCGAATGAAAGCCAAACGTAATAGTCCATTTCTTCGTCTCGGGCAGCAATTGACCCACCCCGGCGGCCCCGTAACGAGCATGAGAAAAGCGAATGACAATCATTTTTCACCGCTAACTGGTCAATTTTCCACGGGTACCGACAATCAAAGCTCAACAACGACGAGGGCAACGATGACGACGATCGATTTTCCGGAGCAAACTCCGCTGCAGCGTGCGGCTCCTTTTGGCTCTCGGAAATTGCCATCATTCGTCACCAAGCGTGGCTATAACTTTGGTGGCCACGGCGGCCTGGCTGCTGTGCCTGAGTTAGTGTCGTTGATGTTGTTGCGCAAGCTTCGCGACAAGCAAACGGCTCATATAGCGCAAACATAGGCCCGATGCGTTGTCACACTTCCCGTAACGGTCGTACCTACAGAAGCAGCTCCTACTTTTCACACCATCAAATGGGTGGCAGCATGGGACGCATGGGGAGTTTGCATTGAGCTTAAAAGATAAAGCGTTACTGCCAGACGTTGGATCACTTTCATCTGCATGCGCACCATCGCTTTGTATGTCCAACGATAAGACCAGCGAGGGTAATGGTTTGGTAAAAAAGATTTGAAAAGACTTCTGATTTCCTTAAATTGGTCATTTATACGCTCGTTGGGCACAAATCATGTTCGCAAATTCGCTACATTAAAGGTATTCGAAAAACATAAATTAAAACCCAAAGTAACGGATCTTAAGTGTATCTGAAACCGAAACTAAGGAACAGTTCTTTGATTACTTCTTTGCATTTTTTTTGCAAACAAGTCCACCACCAAGGAAGGTCAAAAGATCAGCAAGACAATTTTACTTATTGGAAAAATATGCTAAAAAGCCGTTAAACATACGCTCTACAGCGCGATCGAGGTGCATCAGGACCCCTCCCTTTTTCAACGTTATCGTCGCTGAAACAACAGCGCTGCGAAGAGAAATGGTGTCATCTGATAGCGTCTCCGAGTTTCGCTGGGCACATAATTGAGAAATTCTCATTAACCGAGAGTGGCATCCCCCCGAAAACCCACCGATCCCAACCACGCCATGCAGCTTCGGCTGCAAACTTCATCACATTATCACCTGGCATTGTGAACAAGAGAAGCTGCTGATACGTTGGGGGCTGTCGTCGATTGGCATCAACAGGAAGCGCTACCAAAAATGTGTTTCCCCCTCCCCCCCCCCCCCTCCTTCTTTTTGAAGTGGGACGACGCTATCGAAAAGATGCTGTTGACCCCGACCAATCGATGGCCTGAGCTGCTTGAACTGCCTCGGATCGAAGAAAGCATAATGTAGCTTCCGTCTTTATCGAGGCGCGATCGTACACGTATGATCGATCGCAAGGCGGTGGTAGCGGTCCAACCGAAAGGAGCTTTATGAGCTCACTTTTATGAGGCTCCTCGCTTGCCTTTAAGGGTCAAGACCCCTG
>NC_064875.1:69718467-69728467 GCF_943734745.1 Anopheles darlingi
ACTATGTTGCGGGTGTTTGATGTGATGGCCGCTACATTGTTCGCACCTCGTTCGCTACGGCGACGGTGGCGGCGGCGGCATCAACGCACAGAAACACACACACACGCGCGCACAAAGTCGTCGTTATGCCATCGAAGAGGTTCAACTAATATTTATTTGAAAGGCAACACCCCCAAACACCGAACCGTGGAGTGGATTGTCACATAAACGGTTCCCAAAGGAGGGGTGCCCCATCGACAACAACAATATGCCATCGACGGAACGGAGCGAAGAAGAGGAGTTCGGTTTATGGTGCGCGCTGGATTTATGTTGCACACCGAACAACCGGTCACCAAAGATTAGAAGCCGACGGGATAAAAAACCCGATCCATCATAATCCAACATGATCCATGATATTGTAGCCGTGGTCGTCGCGGTCTGAGCGGCCATCGATCGCCTGAGACACAATGCTCTGCGGCAGTGCGGGAGAAAGTGGAAGAGAGGAAGGCATGATGCTGCGCCTTCGAATCCGATGCTGGTCACCATTTCTTTATCGGCGTTCCGATGGCGACCGACCGTAGCAGACGCAACATTGTTCACACCCGCGCACACCACATTCGATAAGACACAATTGCATAACCACACAGCAGCTGCTCTCTGCTTCTCTCTCTCTCTCCCTCTCTGTCACAGGGTCTGTGTTTCCCTAAAAAGGGGCGAGATCGAAGATTGAGCATAGGAAACGCGCAGTTAGCAACATGTAGCCACCGGGTATGCAAAGACCCCGCGGAGCGTGCCGAGTAGTCCAGCTTCGGTCCAGTCCGTCCGGAAGCCTACACATCACCAGACAGTCCCCGGTTGCTGTGGAATAGAAAAGGAATAGGAAATTTGCCATACATCACCCACCGGAGAGCGCAACCGAACGAACGAACGAACGAACGTACGAAAGATGTCGAGACGACGACGACGACGTCCGTACGCTCCTGTTCGGCAGCTAATCTGACCAACCCCGTGTGCACCTCCCTCTGGCAGATAGTCCACCTGGTGCCGAGCAAGGCGGCATAATTCAAATACGCGCCAGCAAACAGGCATTAAAACTGTCACCTTCCCTGTTCCTTCTGCTGCTGCTGTGCCAAGCGGAAAAGTGCAACGAATGCACTTTTTGCATCGTGCCAGGCCACGCAGCAGCAACAGCAGCAGCAGTTCTTAACCTTACGCCAGGCTACATGACCTCCTCTCCTGCCCCAAGTCAGCTCTTTGTCAGCTCGTTGGGAGGAAACCATTTTTCTACATTTCTTTCTCCTTGCCATTGTCACCTTCAGTAGCGCACCTCGCGGCCGACATGGACATGGGCCTGCACCGGTGGCAACAGCATGCGATGCATCGAAGACCTTCGCGGACCATTCTTTTCGCACGCCCAAGTCCCCCGCGAGGAGGAGGACAAATCATTTCCACCAACGTCATCATAATGCCTGCCGGAGCCGGTAGGTCTGAGGAACGCAGTAAGAGGAATGCGATGCGAGACGATTACGCAAGGGATCATGCGATCGCAGCAGACAGTAAACAGATTAGGAGCTCGGAAGCCAGCCAGCACAAGCTTCGGGTACTACCAGCCATTACCATTGTACCAGCGTCGTCGTCGTTCAGCAAATTCTCACTTGCAGCTCCTTTGTTGTTGTCGAGCGGATGATGGAAAGTTGCCGTCAGCTTATCGAATCGTTTAGCGCATTAAGAGCGCCGACCGATCGTTTATAGCAGCAGAAAGATGTAACTGCTTTAGCACAACGAGGACTCCAGAGTGCTTCTGGAGAGACTCTTCTATCTGGATAGAGGTGCTTCAAAAAATGGTCACCTTAACACTCATCTCAACGAGGCGAGGTTATGTAAAGGAAAGGCATTTTTCCGCCTGTCATGCATGTGAGGTCGAGCAAGACTTATCACACTTTGAGTGTCGATCTATTAGACTACACGCTAGCACACACACGCGCGGTTTGGCGGCTTATCCTCTCTAGTGTGCGAAGTGAATGAAGTTCTATGTATACCCTTGTATGGAATTCTATTATTCTCTAAACGGTTCATTCGCATTCGAGCACCGCTCAAAGCGTGCGACTCCAATCAATCTAAAAATATTGCCCTACTTGCGAGCGAAAAACCCGGGGCGGCTGAATAGCTGATTATCCGAGCCCCTAGAATCCCCGTTTATTTTTTTCTTCCTTTTTCATTGAAGCTCCCGCGTGGCCAACCAGCGCCAGGGGAGCCATTTTTGAAGTATCATGCCAAAACAATACTCTCCAGCCCCTAGGCCCGTCGTCGCCTCTTGTGCTGCGATCGATAGAACCTCCGGAGTATCGTGCAGAACCATGCGCCGTGCGCCGTGCGCCGTGGCCGCGAAAATTAAACGCTGATGAAGCGAAACGTGGTCCCATCATGCCAAGATGGGGTGCGTATGTTCGCTTCTCATCTCGACTCCCTCCCCCCTCCCATCGCACCGATCTCCTGCGGCCCCAAGCACCTCATTTAACGGGACTTAATATGATAAATTCCGCCATGTCCATGACTCTCAGTTGGCTGACTGGCTGGGTGGCTGGCTGGGTGACGGTGGTGGCAACTCTGCTACTGGTGCTGCTGCTGCTGCTACTGCAAAGTATCAAAAGCAGCAGGTAATTATATGATTAACATACGCAGTGATGGCGGTAACGGCTCATCAGCAGTGGCATGGACAACGCCATCACCCTGGCAACCGCGGCTCCTGTTCCGAAAACAGACGAAGCGTTCGCACTGTGTCATCCCAGCGGGCAGCGGGGTGGGGAGAGTTCGCCGAAAACTGCGCACGACTTCACCGGGACGCCGCGAGAATCCACTAGCACATGCCAGAACACCACCACCACCACCAGTACTACGAGTGAAGGTGTGTTGCATGTTCGGCGCCCATTCACCAATGCTCTTCTATAGCATAGGCAGCATCAGCAAGCTGCTGGGGAGCGCGAAAAGATATGTACGGAAAACCCACGCGCACCACGCGCGGTAAACGGTCACTAAACATGAATTCGCGACGCATCCGCGAAACCGGTGACATCCTTCCCAACCGGCAGAGGTGACATCCTTCCCAACATACTAAAAGCAAGACGTTGTTTAATTTGCATGTTGCCTCCCCGTTGCCTGTCGCCATCACCGTTACGGTATTTGAAGGGAGGCGAGGAGGGCACTCCTCCCCCTTGTCCCTTTCGTCATCTCTCACCCTTCGCCGGAGGGGTTGTCACAGGCGCGCTGCTGCCCGTGATCAAAACCGTGACCAACGATAATTACTGTCCGGGGCGTGCGTTGTGGAACCGGCCACAAGTCCGGAGGCCGACACCAGCTATGCCGGTTTGCCAGGTTGCCAACGCTGCTTATCAACGAAAAGTGCTTCACTAAACGGTTCCCCTACGCACGCTTTGATGTTGCGAAAGCCGTTGCCGAGCGAGCTCGAACTGGGGCAGTAAGGCGAATGCCAAGGCACAGCACTGGCGCACTGGTTAGAAGCGACCTGTAAGGCGAACACATTATGCAAGCTCTGTAATCAGGTCCTGCTAGTAGCTGGACGTGACACTGAGATGTCGATACGGTGATAGGAGCCTCCGAACGCCAAGAGTCCTTCAGGAGGGTTTTTAACCATGTCGCAATGTTTTGATTGTTGCTGACAGGGGTATGTCGTTCAGCTGTTGTTCAAATATTTAGAAATAATCAGCACTAATTGGTAGATCGACAGCCCACCGAAACCGATCGTCTCGGTAGCGATAAGGTCGAGCATTAAAGTGCATTTATTGAGGAGAATGACCAGATGGATTTAGTGCTTCGTGGTCCGAGATGGCATTTTGGGAATCGATGATTTGATAGGAGGCCATCTGGTACGCACAGACGACAGCTGCGGCCAGTGAAAGGTTGTTATCAACCCAAAGCCACGTCAAAACAAGAAGCGAGCGAGCGGAAATGTTTGGACATTTCAATTTAATTATATTTTGATAAGCATTCGACCGAAACGCCACCATCATCGGCTATTCGTATGGAAATGTGATTCTGACGTTGCTGCTGTTGTCATTTACTCTATACAAAATACCACTGACCACGTCTTCCGACGTCTATTTCATCCCCTCTAAGAATTAGCACCCTTCGCTCCACTGGCATTGTGCCACCTAATCTGATTAGACGATGAATAATGGTTGCTCCTTTTGCGGAAGGCCAGTGTCAATTGATCATCCATTCCCGGTCCCCGATCCTTTCATTGAACTAGGAAGAAAGGAACGAGGATGACGAGACGGACGCAGGTTCAGGTTCAGGGGCACGGTCTTGCTTCGTTTCGACGAAATCGGCAATCAGTTGGCCCAGATCTTTTCGGGGCTTCTGCGCACGGGCGAGATCTTAAGACCTCTCTTAAAGGTGTGATCGCTGTCAATTTCGACATCGCTGGATGTCCATCGTCCAGTCCAGCGAAAGCCATTCACCGGTCGGTGAATGAATATTTAAGATAATTTTGGCACACCGTCATCGTCGTCGTCGTTGTCGTCGTCATCGTCGTCGTACGCCAAGCAGTGACCAACAGGTTCCACTCGTTACGGTGGTGGTGGACAGCGCACCAAAAAAAACGGGAAGCCCAAACTGGAATGAGTTTTTACGCACGAACATGTCGTATGATGAAGAATGTCGTCGTCGTCTTCTGCGGGCCGCACTACGAGCACTACTCACAATTGAGAAGCGGAGGCCACCAAGCTCGTCTTCGTCTTCGCCTTCACAAAAGACTTTTCATTTCAAAATGGAGCCCACTTCTTTTCGGCAAACCACGCGCCCATAGCCCTGGGGCAAAAGGAAGGAGACCACAAATGAAGCGCAAGTGAAGATTAAGAGCGCTTTTTGGCACGTCGTCACGGGCTTTTGATGATTAAGTCCCGGAGGAAGTGAAGCTCCGAGTTCAGCGTTGCTAAAGGGGATTAAATGGCGGCTGATTGGTGGAAGGATTGTCCTACCTTGACGTCAGCGTCGTCTTGAGTTGATGTTGACTTCATAAAACCTTTACCAGAAACGGGCAGGTCGCTCGATTGAACTGTGCTGTGTGTGTGTGAGTGATCGTGAACTACATATTCGACTGCCGCGGTGCGTAATGTGCTGGCCAGCTGCCAGCTGCTGTGTAGGGCAGCACGTTACACGGACACACCTCGTTCTGGTGCACGCTTCAGTAGAGCCGCACCCGTGTTGGGCCCCCTGTTGACGTGCTTTCTACCACGCTCGTTGAGGGTCGGTGCGGTCGGTATAGTTTGCAACCGGAAAGCCCTTTGTATGCTCCGGCCCTTTTATGCTGCCCAAAACGGAACGGTACAGTAGCACTCACCGAAAACAGAAAAAAAAACGAGGGAACGATCGAACCGGAAGGTTACTCGATCGCAAGAGAATGAAAGAATTTTCCGTTTTTTGTCGGAAGGTTAATGGCAGGAAGTTGACGTTTGATCGATCCCCCACCCCTACACACCCGGAGGTTGGAGGGTTCGTTTCATGTCATCGTATCGCAATCGGATCGGACAACATGACGTGAGGCTCTTAATAATGATAAAAGTTGATTTGGGAGCTCAATCCCCCCAAAACCCATGTCTCAACCATTATGCTCAGCTCCGTGAGAGGACCCGGAAAACCGGGGATTACCGCCGCCGTAGCAGCAGCAGCAGCTTACTTTCTTTCTGCTCAAGTGACAACAGCAACCATTGATTGACTGATCCGCCGATCCTCCTTCCCAGCAGACCAGGCCAGGATTCGCGCAATCTTGCGAACGAACGAAAATCGAACCACGGATGGATCGGATCGGATTGATTTCCGCCCGTTTGGCAGCCACACACACAAGCACAAAAAAACGCACCTCTCAACATCCGTCATCGATGATAAAATCAATGCTTCGATCGGAATAGGGTGTGGAAAGGTCTACGCCAAAACACTGGCCAAAAACATGAGTTGAGAGCCGCGCCGCTTCATTTGATATGCGAACAATCGGGTTTTTCGGGGGGAAGTCGACGCAAGGCAGGGGGAGGGGGAGGGCGGCGCGGCATGGTTCTGAGCATCAAAGACCTTCCTCTTGCCGAGCGGCGGGTCCGATGTCAAGCGGTGACGATTTTGCACAAAACTGATTTCGCTTTCGCTATTTGATCGACTTCCAGCCGGCGGAACACGCCAACCAGCCCCACGCGACACAGCACGTCAGCTTAACGTCTCCCCTTCCCCCCTCCCCCTCCCCTTGTCACAGCCACCCAACTCGAGGTCTCGCCCCGAAAATGAAGCATCAATAATTGAAGTCGCGTTGGGAAGAAAGGCGCGAAGAGGAGAAAGGATCGGGGGGGGGGGGCGGCAGGCGAAAGCATCCCCTATAAGCGGATGGATGGGTTCATCGGATTGTCCTGAGGGGTCCGCTTGTCAAAATGGCGATGGATTTGGAAGTTCGATGGCCCAGGACCGCCCTCCGGTGCCCGAGGTCTCTTTAGCATACCGCAGCCATTTGTAATTCAATTTAATAATCAGCCCGATAGCCGAAGACCGTGACGCACATGTGTGAGTGTGTGTGTGTGTGTGTGTGTGTGTGTGGACAGAGGAGGTAGAGCGAAGGGTCTCCGGGAACTCCGGGACGGGAGATGTTAATGGAGACAACCCGTCATACCCGTCGGTCCAGCTCCATTGGTCGATTGTTTCGTGTAAATCCAATTAAAGCTAGAGCCAAGGGGCCGGCGGTGGTCAAGGGAGATGGGAGCCGCATGAGCATATTTGGCATGCCCGGTGGCCCGCGGGTGTCGGTCGGGATAATTTGCAGCAAAACGTGCCGTTGAATGCCGATGACAACCCCGGACCCTGGACGGATGGGAGGGGAGGGGTATGGTGACCATGAACTAGACCAAGATGTGTCCACTCACCACCAAATGGACGACGGTCGACCCCTCGGCCGGTCGGTCGGTCTTGACTTTGACCGGAGGTTCGTCACGTTGAGAGGTTGAAAGGGTTTCGCGTTGAGGGTGATCGCGCGACTTTTCACTTTTCACCGACCGCCCCGGATGATTGGCCTAATTTTGCTTGTCAGCGTCGACTCTTCGGAGGCGGCGGCGGCAGCTAAGCATTGCGAAAGTATTCACTTTCATTTGGCATGGTGCCGCCGAGCGCGTATTTTGGGATGTTTGGGCTTCACCTCGGCGGCTATTTTCGGAGGAGGGGTGGGGGAGATCGTAGATCGCATTGTTTGAATTGAACACACCCTCGAAGAATGTGTAAACACAAGCAAAACCGAACATCTGACTGCGTTTGCTGTCGGCTTAATGATCGAATTATCGAGAAATGGGTTCACTTTCGCTATCTCGAGCGAAAAGCCTTTTGACATTCACCATCGAACATTTATGCTTTCCATTTTGGGAGGAGTTCCCCGTTGCGAGTTGTGTTTGAAAAGTTTAGATCGCCATTTTGCATCAAAAGAGGATGTATTGATTTCACAACCTTTTAATTAGCTGCATCAACAACCGCGATTTGCAGGGAAATGAAGTGAAAAGCTCTTTTCTTAAGACTGCCTCCGATTACACCATTCAGGAGGAACCATTTTGCTCTTGGCGCAAACACTTGGAGCAAGCGTTATGCTGTCCAGTGTTGAGGCAAATCAGATGACGACCGAGACAGAGGGAGAGATCGATTATGAATCAACACTAGACAATTCTCATCCTGATCGATCAATGGGTGGATCGTAAGGCCATTCGTCGAAAGTCATTCAAATGCGTGTTATTGCTTCAATCAGCTCGAGATGAGAGACAAGAGAGAAGTAAAGAAGAAGAAAAAGCAGAAGCAGAAGAAGCATTTGCGCTGCTCCTTCTCCATATCGCACCATCTCCCTGGTACTTCAGGATCAAGAAGCAACAACAGCAACAGCAGCAGCAACAGAAGAGCCCACCACGATCGAAGCATACACACAGATCTGAAGATGAGGTGGATCATAGCTCCTTCAGGGCGGATCAGCTTGAACAGCTGTACAGCCCAAGAACACGGTGCAGTTGTGGCCACAGAATATTTTATCGCTTCTCTTCTTGCCCCTAAGGCCTGAGACCTTCCCCTCCCCCTCTACGTACGTATCACACGATCGAGGACCGAAAAAGGGCCACTTGAGACGCCCTCACCGCCTGGGGAACTTCAAGGGAACAGCACCAGGTACACGGCAGGGCCGATGACTTTGCATACACCACCAGCAGCAGCAGGGGACGGACCTCACAGAACGGTCCACAGCGAGCGAGGAGTTCCCTTTTGAATATCGCTTGCGTTCGCAACGCGCAACGCGGCGTGGATTGTTTGAATGAAAATAAACTGCACTGCAACCGCGGTGCACGATCGCGGCCTCGCCTCTCTCCCTCTTTTTCAGTCTCTATGAATCAGTCACTGGAAGATCCACGACGGCGGCGGAGCGCGCGGATCACGGGCATCTCGAGTGCCGTTGTCGGAAGATGAAGATCTCGCTCTCGCCGTAAATGAATGTTTATTTTTAACACTTTCCAGCTGCACTCTCGACTGAGACCCGCACCGCTCCGCCCGGTTCCGGGCCTCGGTGTGCCGGTCCTTCATCAAACTCGAACGGAACACATTTAGAACCGCGCACACGCATTATGCCAGCCACCTCCAGAGGGCCCGCAAACGGTGCACTTGAATCCGAAGGGCGAGAGATGTTCGAAATCGAAACCCCCATGACTCACCTTCTGAAGCGCCAAATGGGAAGAAGCTCGCTCGGGCACTCTCCGACACACTACGCTTGGGACTCGGAAACGATCGCTACTTCAACGCCAGCTGCCGCCAGCGAGAACGGTCGATGATGAGGATGATGCAGAGGCAGAGCACAACGCTGATAAAGTGGTCCACAAGGATGGCCCTTGATACCTTCAGCTTCGCGCAACGCACGCACGCACGCACGCACAGAAGGCCACAACACACAAAGCGGCTCGTGCACATACACACCCACACAGAAACACACGTTCACGTTCGGTGCGATAAGCAGCTCAAACACTTTCTCCGGTTCCACTCGCTCCGGTCCTCCGGGAAGAACACAAGATGCGACGCGCGGTCGCAGAGCCGCAATCGCTAATTATCGTCCCAATCGGACGACTGATCGGACGACGGTGAGCCTTTGACTGTACCGAAAAACCCACGAACGCACGATGATCGCACTAGACCAGATGGCACACACACACACAAACACACAATCATGCACGAGGCATAAACACCAGACACACGAGAGGCCACTTAAGAAGCAAGAATACGGCGGCGGTGGGACTCCGGCGAGATGCGCTTCGTTATCATAATTTACGACCGCGAGCGTCAAGCCGGTCTTGATGATGGCAGTTCCTGAAGATGCGGGACTGAACGGAGGGACTGTTGATGATGCTGCAGCGGCTGCATCGGCTGCAGTGGCTGCTGCCGTTGATGCTCCCGGGCACTGGGTTGCGTGTGGGCTGTTTGTGAATTGTGACGTGCAGTGTGCGTGTCTGTTCGCAGTAGGGGGTGGAGTGGTTCGAGCGTCTCTCCTCGTCAGAAAACAGGGGGGAGGATGCACCACTTGATATGTGAATGCTGCGGTTGCGCGGACTAACTTCACTTCCAGAAGTCACAAGAACAAGGGCGGCGTTTGCTCACAGCATTACTCACTGTCATGGCACACGATGGGGATGGGGGGCACGCGGCACGGGGGACTACTCCAGTGCACCTGATGGCCCTGAATGAAACGTTGGTGCGTACACAATACTTTAAAAATTCACTCCCTATGCGCTTACTTCATAAATGGCGTCAGACACTAGAATCTTCAAAAACTCACACAAACAAAAAACGAAACTCACTCGATGGCAAAACTGAAGGCACATTGCTTCACGCATTGTTGCTTTACCACACCGCACCTTGTGACATCCATTTTGCTTTGCATTTCACCCCGGATTGTTTAATCACTTCGATTGCACTCCAATAACAACAACAACAACAAAAAGGCGAAACGATGCAACGATCG
>NC_064875.1:69738467-69745967 GCF_943734745.1 Anopheles darlingi
GCCATAGCAGTTGTTGGATTTCAATCTCTTGTTTATCTCTTCTCCACTGCCGGTAGAGTCACTAATCCAACCAACAATCCAATCGTGTTCCCATGCCCATCGGTTTGACCCAATTGTCTCCGGTCTCGCTGATTGTAGATACCGATCGGTATTGGGAATCTGATGAATGGTTGGATCCCTCAGTATAAAACGCTGGAAAAGCTGGATTTGATTAGACATTTCAAAATCAGGAACTCTCGGACGGGCTGCTCGACTCGAAAACTGGCCACCATTACCCAACACTGCATACAATGTAGTCCTGACTGACTTTACTCCATGGGCTTTGCCCCTAGATGGCCATAATAGAGCCGTACGCGGATTACTTCATTGGATGCTGCTGCGGAGCGAGGGCGCCATGTCCGTAAATCATAACTGCAAGTCGTGTAGTCGCCCCGTACTAGTCGCCAAATAAATCAAACTCGTCATCGAAGCCAGGTATTGGAAGCCTCTAGTGGAGGGGAGGGAGGTTCGTAGGCCACAGTTCAGTCTGAACCAAAACATATCGCTCCAAACTGATTAGTCATCCTGTAGCAGCTCAACCCTCCTAATAGCTCCCTGACACGCTCGCATCCTCGACTCCGAAAGCAAGAGACGAGGTTCGCAAATTACTCAGAATAAGCGCTTTCCCTGATTGCTGCGGCCGATTCGCTCCAGCGACCAATCAGCCATCAGCGATCAGCATACGATCGAACGCTCGATCGGTCGGCGTTGTGTCGCGTAAACAAATCAAAATTAAATTAAAGTAAACACTCGCTCGGCTCGACGGCAACGAGTGACGGGGTGACACACTGAACCCGTACCCGGGCGCCGGCAACAAGGAACAGCTGGTTGACCCCCGCCGAGTGACATAATCGACGCACTCTCAGGTCACACAGGCGACGCGATACGATCGATCGCGATTGATCAGTCGGCAAAGAAAGGGTCAACTGCGAGGGTTAACTGTTTGCCTCAATGAAAGAACAGCCCCGGAGTGTTGATGGTCAACGGGTTCACAAGAAATTGGGGTGCGCAAAGTGGTTTCCCTGCCTTTGTGGGGGTCTTTAAAATGGAAAGCAGTTCAGCAACGGACAATGGTTAAGCAAATGGGTCAACTGCGGCGAGGTGCTATGCGATTAGTGTTAATATCTACGCGAGACTCTAATATTTAAATTATGGCGACATCAACATCAAACGGTTGTCTTATCGATTGCTCCCAAAGGACGCCATAAGTGAGCTATAACCGCGAAAGATTGATCTTTGTCCTATGCTAACGGGGTGAGGTCGCTTCAGTGCCACAACCCAACAACCATTGAGCAATGCAATTGTGTGGGCTGCAAATCGTGCGCCAGGGTAAAATATTTATCTCAAAATGCTAACGGATTGCTATGAAAAGGTGACAATAATGGTGTTAACCATTGCACTGCAGCTAACTCGAACTGAGTTCCTTGATTGGATTTCAAGGCCAAACCGAAAGGAAGCCGGATCTCCAGTGCACCGCACCCAGTATAGGTTCTGAAGCCATTACAAGGGCGGATAATTAATCAATCGGAATAAATCTCCCTTTTAGTTAGTTACATTGTGCCGCCATCGTACTACTCCTTGCAGCAGCAGCGGCAGCAACAGCACGCCAAGAACACGCCGATCACTGCGGGGAGCAGATTCTGGATTCGTGCGACGGCGCCGCTGCATCATGCAGAAACGTCAACAACGATGTGACATGTTCGAAAACACGACAATTTACGACATTTTGTCGAGTGATTTCTTCATCCCACACATACTCTACGCTTCGCTTGGCTGACGACGACGACGACAACGACGACGATGACTCGCCACGCGCATTGCCAGTAACGACGCCGAGTTCCATACCGAGAGCTATAAGCCGAGCAGCCGAGGGGCCGTCTTGCACCCCCGTGAGATACTAATCAGCACCAGCGGGAGAACCGAAAAGCCATTGCAGCGCGGGCAGGAGGACCGTGGATTGCGTCCTGAGGGCACCGCACCGTTTGTGGTTATTAAAATTAATTTGCTATTTTTAAAGGTCTGCAAGTCTTGGCACGGACTTTGCGCACTTCAGGCCGCCTCAATCGGGGTGGCCATGGCGGCACAAGATCACATTACAAATGGCAGGGCTGCTCCTGTTTGTTTGGCCGGAAGCGCTACTTGCCGATGTGGAGTGACTGAAATTTGTTCGCCATGTTTCATTCACCACCAGCGCGATCTCGTGTGTGTGTTTTTGTTTGTATAGTGCGATCGCACATAAATCGTGTTGGATATGCGGTGCGGTGGAGGTTCGATAGAATAGTTCTTGCAAGACATTCACCATACAACCGTCAAAATTGATGGAATTAGATGAGAGCAACAAATTGGCAAGGGCACTCCGGACGAACCTACGGATACGTCATACTTCGTAGGCACTCATTCTTATGCAATAGAACGCTGCCAAGAGCTGCGGCGAACAACCGGAGCAACTGTTCGATTGCACCATTCCGCAGCGTGTTTGCTGTCGGCTGTAAGGAGTTGGGATTAATTGAAATTGAAATGTTCCCTTAGCTTCATTTAGATTATCCCGATCCCCTGTCCGATCGCATCACATCGCGGCACGGCTTCGGCGCAGCAGCAAAACCGCAATTGACGGAAGTGACAGCGTGGGTGTGCAACCGAACGGTGAGTCTGCGATCGAACCGCGAAGAACGCCACCGAACGGCCTTCAACGGCAGGAGGGCCAACGAACGACAAAAAAAGGAACGTACGTCGGTAGCAAAAGCCTCGATCCCGCTGTGTGTGTGCGTGCGTGCGTGCGTGTGACATAAGATGGTAAAAGGGTGACATACCGGGGTGGTGGTTTTAGCGGTTAATCGGTCAGGTCGATCAAGAGACCTGTTTCGCAATCCAAACCCACCACTCCAGGTGGTTCCACTGGAAAGATGATGATGGATGCAGTGACGCGGGCGCATCTTGGCACTTGACCACCCTTGGACTCTTTGGTGGCCCTGCGTGATCCGACCGACCGTGTCGTGGCCCTCTTTTGCCCGGTGGCTATCTCGGTCAGCTGGATCTCTCTCTCCCGGGCTTTCCTACCCGGCTTCGATGCGCTTCCATTACACAACGCACTCGGGCGCGAGCGCGAGCGGCAGATATGTTTGTGAAAACACCAACGAAACAACGGAAAAGCCAACCAGCGGCAGCGTGATCTTCACCTCGGGAGCGCCAAGGTGCGCTTATCCAGCCCCCAAAATCCTCCTCCCCCTGTGGAGGCTCTGTGGTGCCAAAAGTCAAATTATGACTCCCATCGAACGGCGGTGCGCTGTCCGAGCGGACAACGGTACAACCGCTTGAGACAATGCCCGTTAATGCCAGATTTAATGAGTTGCACAAACAAATGGCACAACATGAATCACATCATTCACGCCGCATACCAACTAGCGAGGTGACTTGGGAGATGAGGTTCACGCACCATGTAGACCCATAGAGCCACGTAATGGGCCCGAGGGGCGATGAGCTTTAGCTGATAAAAATTATCACAACTCTATCTCGGATCCACTCGACACTTTAGGGAAGCGAGTTGCGACGGACAGCAGACGAAGAAGAAGATGAAGAAGACGTAGGAGTTGGAAACTGTAACATCTGCAATTGATGATCGCATAAAGAGCGCGACAACAACCGACCGAAATGTTGACGATGACGTGCTTCATCAACTGCAGGTTCAATAAAAGCTCACTTTCGATTTCGAGCGAAGTAAATCATTCCTCGCAAGCGACGCAAGACACTCATAACTTGCACTTTCCGGCATCAAACATCCAACTTTGTTTCTGATTCGTCTCAACGGATCGCCACAGAACACAGACGGCAGACGGTAGACGGACTTTATTCCGTGCTTTCACCGGAGCAGCAGCCTTGATGGGTCATTCGTTCCGGAATCGGAATGGTTTCGCCTCCGAGGAGTCCTCCGCAGATCCCACGTCGACACCTAGGGCTTGAGTTGGCTTGAGCATCACCGTCATCCACTACTCCAAAACCTAATTACCGATGACATCTGCGCCCTAGTGTGGTCAGCGTTCTGGCCATGCTTTATGCTGCAGGGCGCGCACCATAAAACCAAGAAGTGGCATGGAACACGATTCACTCCACACGTCCGGAATTGGAATGGTGTTCGTTAGAGGTTGCATTGATGCTCGTTCGCCTCATCGTTCGTGACATCCTCCGGTGCTACACGTCAATCCCGGGCGAGCGAGGGTGCAACCTGCTCTCTTCCCGAAAGAAAGTGACCTCTGCCTCCTCCACCTCCTCGTCCTCCACATAAGGAGCGAGTCCGAGGCCGAGGCCGAGACCGAGGTGAGAAATCATCCGTAAAAAACCCGGTAAACATCGGCCATTGTCACATTTTCGTGGGGCCGCCACGGGAGGGACTACAAATTATGTGTTTGTATGTTTTACACCCCCCCCCCCCCCCCCCCACCCCATCGACACCGCGATTCCCTTGGCCACGTTTTCGTTCTCCGCTTTTCTCCGTAAATCAAGGAGTTGCACTTTCGAAAGCAATTAGTTGCGCATGTCGGTGCATTTTGGATGGTTCCCCAGCCGGGACGAACCGCGGTCCCGGGGAAGACCTTTTACGATGTTTACCAGCCCCGAACTCGAAACATAACGCACCGGAACCGGAGGAACCGCCGCCGGAGGTCATCGAAAGCGAACGAGGCGCGGATGGCGCTGATGATCGTACACACAACCACACACACACGGGCAGTTTGGTGAATTATGTTTTGAGTTATGGCTCAAGAATGAAATCGAAAGTTTTCTCAGCATCCGTTACGATCATCACGGTGAGTGAGTGATCATGCTCCGTGATCACGACACTTAATGGCGCACACTTCACGCCAACGATGCCGACGAAAAAGAAGATTAATCTGACAAAAGTAATGTCTTGGATGAGAAAAGGACCATCTCGGTGGGTAAATTGGAGCGCTTGCGCTTGCTAAAGATTAAAAAGATGGTCAAAACAATCTATCAACCAGCGGGACGAGTCATACTACAAGTCATAAAACTACCTTTTACATGCAATTCCAACAGCATAATGACGGCATCGGCAACATCGGAGACGGTGCGACGTTACAATCTAAATTTGTTGCAACTTCACTTCACCAGCAGCACGTGCGGTACGTATTGCGGTAAATGTGGATTTTCTTTTGGATGTAAAACTACGCAAACACAAACGGTGTTGTTGATACGAGCTTAATTGGCTTGACAGAGAGTGTTTGCATAGAAGTGACCAGCCAGCAAATGGATAGTGGCACCGATGATGGCGGCTGCTGTTGCTGGTGCTGGTGCTGATGCTGCTTTGACTCAAAACCAACATGCAACATGCAGCCGCCAGTCCAGTCGGCTCTGGAGGCCCTGGGAGCTCTGACAAATGTTCGACAATAAATAATATCTGGTTATAAAAGCACAGCAACCCCCCCGCCGTCGGGAGAGCCCTTCGGAGGCTTTGGTGACGATTACGCTGATGCGGCACCTTGGAGCGGCCTCTCGCGCTTGCGCCAAAGCGATTGCAGCAGATGCATCCAAATTGATTATCTTCGATACGAGTGGGACGCCATTTATCACCTGCTCACATCGTCATCCTCGGCGGCGGCGGCATGTGGCTGCTGCTGGAGTCGTCTGTCGCTCCGCATCATCGCCGATCACGTCGAAACATGCGAACGCGCGAACGAAGAAAAGTTGTTCTGCCACTTTTCGGTACGGGAATGTCGTTTTGCGCCCTCTCTCGCCAAGGGGAAAAATTAATCCACACCACTGGTTGGAATGTTGATTTGCTTACGGTGGGGCCAGATAAGGGCCACCACCAGTCCTCCTGGTGCTGGTTCACACCTTGCACCAGACCTGCCGGTTATGATGTCGTCTCGTACAGAACGCAGGTGACCGATATTGAGATCCGGCCATCTCCTCCATCGACACTCGAGCTGATTCGATTACATTGTCAGACGATCCGTCCCCTTCGTCGTCTGATGAGCATAAATTAGTCACTTGCAGCTCACACCCCGGCGAGTGGAGTGGATGCATCACTACGAGCTCGAGCATTGCAATCGTCAACCTGTTCATCGTTCTACGTCCCTTCGGATGTCCACACACGGTTCGTCTCATCGCCTGCGAGATTACAGGCAATAAATGCGCCAACGATGCTTTCAAAACATCGGAAAACTTGCTTTCAATTATCGTCGACCACTCGGGGCACGCAACGCAATCATCATTATCGACGAGACGAGAGGAAAAGTTCCTCGCCAGTGCCCAGTCCAGGACTAGCTGGAACGGTCAGCTAACGGCGCCTGTTACGTGAATCGATCGATCTTTTCTTCCCTTCTCTCGGGTTACCTTCACCACAGACACCGCAAACCCCCCCACCAGCAGGTGTCAATTGCTTTCTGCGATTCCGAAAAAACAAACATTCGGCGATAGTTGCCCGTCGATTGAAGCTGATCGAAGATGGTAGCCAGCCAGCCAGCGTGACCTGCGCCATGACCTTCCACGGTCGAAAACACGATGCCGTTGCTACCGGTCCCGTTGGGCACTCAGCACCACTTGATTGCTAATCAAAAGTCGATAATTTGATGCCACGAACACGATGCGATCCCGGGAGGGAAACCCGAAAAGCCGGTGTCATCGTGGGACTCGTGGACCCTTCCAGCCCTACTTAATCATTCAGAGACCCTCTCGAGACAGCTGAGAGTCTGTTAAAATATTGTTTAACATGCTCATCATTGACAAATTAAATATTCAACCCATTTGTCTCCGGGATCTTTGGCGTTTTCCGGTCCTGGGTTTCCACCGTTGCCATTCGCTCACCACCGCGCGTTTTGGCACGTTCGACGATGGCGGCGGCGGCGCGACAACGACGACTTCTCATGCTGGTTTGCAAACGGCTGGCCCCCTGACCCTTCACATCACCCCCCCGCGCGCTTCGGGTAACGGTAGTCGGTGCCAGGCCAAACGGGTTACTCTACGGAGGCCAATTGTTGCGGTGTTGCGTTTCAACGGGTTGGTTTACCCAAACACACACACAAAATCCACTTCCTTTCAGATCGATCCCCGTGCATGGCTGCAGGCTCTCAACGATCATCATCATCGTCGTCGTCGTCGTCGTCGTTGGCGAAGTAAAATGATCTAATCAAAATAATTGTGAGCAATTCATAATGTTCGGTCGTGGCGGTGGCGGCGGCATGCTGGTTGGGCGATTCTGCATATGGCACCCCAACGATCACCACCACCATGTGGTAACCTCCGTGGCTCTCTCTTTCTCTCTCTTCCTCCGTACCGATCGCTACCAAATGATGGTTTGCTTTGATTGGCTCATTACTCGTATTTTCTTCATTCCTGCCGGATTGAATGTCCCACGGAACCGGCAGTCCCACAGGCATCGCAAAGATGAGTAGTTTCCGCCACAATGGGGACCTCAGCGTCACGTCGACATACACACAGCACTTGCGAACA
>NC_064875.1:69750967-69765967 GCF_943734745.1 Anopheles darlingi
AACTTATTGTTGACATAATTTAGCAACGAAAAACCTGTAATTTTCAGGTCCCGACTCGAAGCACCACCCAACGGAACGGAGCGGCCACCCCACCCCTGCCCACCCCCTGCCCTAACGGAAGCGCGATGGATGCTCGATCGCTCGGCCCTCCCGTGAGTAAAGGCTGTGGGAATCGTGTATCGTGTTAGCTGTTGTGGTTGCTACGGTTGCGCGGCTGGAATTTCCAGGGCTCGATCTTTTCAGGGACCCCGAGCGTCGACCGAGCCATAAATTCATTCATTGACCCACAAACCGAAACCCCCCACCCCATCCAAACGGCGATTGGTGTTTCGGGGAACGTAGATCGAGCATCGAGTAGAGCACCGAGTGGAGCACGAGGCTGGACCGTTGGGCGAGCAAAATGCCCGAAATCTGAACCCGCGCAACACGATTTTATGTAGCTTCAGCGATCGCGCGCGCGCGCCACGAAGAACCACCGAACCCCGTTGCTGCTGCCCTAGAACATCCGGACCGTGTACCTACCCTAATGTGTGTGTGTGTTGCTAGTGGCTGGTTGTAAAAGGGAGGCCGCCGTACCGGCCGTCATCCCCAATTGGTGTGGCCGGTCACACAGAGAACACAACCGGCGATCAAATTGTGAAAAGATTTATCGATCAATAAAAAGCCAATCAGCAGCGATCCCAAGCGATGCGCCTGGACCCTGGGTTCCGACCAGCCCGGCGGCCACGAGCATAACTCTATGTTTTCCTCCACAACTCGATGCGCCCTCCTAGCGGTCAGATTTCTCTCTTGAGGAAGGATGTTCGCTTCCATCTTCCAGCATTGTCTCTCTCTCGCTCTCTCTCTCTCTCGCTCTCTCTCTCTCTTGCTCGCGTTGGTGTCAACTGGTGGCGCTGTCATTCCGCCTCGGTCGATCCCTTCTGCGAAGAACAAACGGTTTTAATGAGTCTTGAGCTCCCCCCATCTATTAAAGTGACCCAATTCTAGGTTTCGATTCCGTCAGTCCGCGAGGCGTCTGCTGACGTGACCTCGAGCGCGAGAAGAAGGCACAACAAACAGAACAATCAAACAAACACATTCTCACTAGAATTAAATCATCGGATGGGCGAAGGGACCCCGAAACCGTCACAGGAAGTGTTGTCGTCGTCGTCGTTGTCGAGGCCCAGGAGATGAAAGCGTGCTATTAACCGATCGAGCGAGGGAGATCAAACGCAAGGCGCGAGCGTCCGCACCCAGAACGCGTCTCGGAAAGATCCGTTAAAGGTGAGAACGACCATTAATGAAAATTACAATCCCGTGCGCGCGCCGCACCATCAATGGAGAACCATAATCGACCACACACGATACCACCATCATCACGATCCCGGCCATCTTTCTATCTGGCCAACACACCTCGAGGTCGTCCCCGAGGCTTGTTATAAGCATGATCATGGCCTTATGTATGACATCTCGCTGCCTCTTCGTCTCACTGTTGCGAGTGTTATCGTACTGCTCTCAACTCAAACATACACCTCGCTCGAGGCTGTTTGATGTCTTCCTCTGACGGAACCAGCGGCCACCTGCGGGGCTCTATACGCGCTGCATCGACAGGTTATGCGGGGCGCTGAAGCTAGAATTTGTTGTCTTCCGTCCAGGCTGGTAGGTAATGGTAGGTGTCGATCGCTAGCAAGGATCGCTCACTCCTATCGACAACCACGTGTGAGGTAAGCCGTTCGGTTAGATGATGTTTAGATTAAAGAGCTGTTGGAGGTGCAGCAACAGACAGCCCTTTTCTTCTTCCGGCAGTTGTGTTTGAATAGCAGGAGAAGAAGGGTTCGACCGCGATGCCTACGACTGCTTATCGCCCGGGGTTTGTTCTTTCGTCGTTGTTTGTCTTCACGCCTTCTTCGATAACCAACTGAATCCACTTTATTATCTCTCTTTGGAGTTGGATGTAGCTATGAAGAATTTTCTTTGTTTTTAAACCTAATTCAATCCAACGGCTACAGCATCATCCTTGCGATGGAAAATCCAGCACAAAAGATGCAAATTGATTATCCTCCCCTTAAAAGCTTTCACGTGCTACTTAATGCGGTCTGGCGGATGCCCAAAGCACTGCAATACTGTCCGAGTTTATTGCATCGCCCACTCTTGGGACTCGTTTGCAGCTTTTCTTTCACTAAACATTAGAAAATTGACTGTTACTTTCCCCCCGAAAATGGAGATCTCACTACACCCTTTTCCGTACTTTCTTTGTGTGCAAGAAACACGCCTTATCCCTCTAAGAATGCAGCTCATACAGGAAGAGCGATACCCTGCTTCGAAAGCTGCAATAAATCGCTCCATCACACTCCACGTCGTGGTGTGCACTCTCCAGGGATAATACTCACGGTACGGAATTGCTTAAATTGCTTGGTGACAAATCGCTTTCGCAAAGACCCTCGTCACTTCTTCTATCTCGTCTTTCACTTCGCCATTCGATGGACTTCCCATTGATCCAGAAGAAGCCCCGTGACAGTCTCCCAAGGTCCCAGTCAGCACCACCATCACTTGTAAATAAGTCTTTCACTTGCTCAAATAATAATTACCATTAATTTATCGTCGTAGCGATCGACCGGTCGCTTATCTAACGCACGACTCACAGCAACACACTCATCGGTGGATCGGTGCGCGTGACAAAATGCTAACCATCGTCCCGAGGGAGCCACAATCGGTTGTCCGTACAGAGCTGAGAGTGCCGAGAGTATACTGAGGGATGGCATGAGTTATTGTCCAGCGAGGCGAGGGGTGTCGGCGATCCCGGTGACTGCCTCCGGGAAGTCTAACTCTCGTGGATCGATCAATACATAAATGCTCTCATCCGTCGATTTTCCAGCCGATTTCCTGTCCATCGCTACGATCCCCGATCTCCTCGGTACCGCTGGACACTAGACACTGACTGTCTGTCCTACAAATCGGTGTCGATCGACAGGGTGCCAGTCGCTCGGATGATGAAGTATGCCAAACACACACACAGACACACACGCACACATCACTAGCACTTGCACTTTGTCTGCACGGGCACTCGAGGGGGGTTATCATCGATCTAGGAAGGAATCATAAAAAAGAAACATCCTATTCCGATTCGCATAAAAACATGCCAACTATCTAAGCGACAGGTGTGAAATGGCTCAATTAAGTAACAGTTACGGCAATCATTTTATTACTCGCCTTGCCGCCCTGGCTCACTCGAGGAGAAAACACTTATCAACAACACCAGCACCACTCTCCCGGGTGGGGGGCGGGGCGGGAGGAGAAAAGCCTCGCCAGACACTTTGGCACAAATCCTTTCTGGCTTTCTGTGACCGCTAAAACAGACCACGAATCGATTGGTTACGGTGCTAGAATGATTTACGGCGGTGAGTTTGTCAATATGAGAAAGCCCTTGGGAAGCGGTTGGAAAGTTGGGTCAAAATGGGCGCCATTTTATTTTTCGCCACGATGCATCCAAGCGCGTTTTGCTTATCGATGGATGGAAAAAAGAACAGCGAACGATTTGTCCTAGGTTCTGAATAGTATTAGTACGTAGTGTGAAGCAACGATCACGTCATTGATGTTGAAATGCACTTCTCAGAAACATACGCAGCGCTCGATAAACGCTTAATAGTTAGTACTTATTGTTTAGGCTCTTCTAAGATATTTGACGAAACGTCCGATCAAATGTCAAACCCACAGCGGCAAAAGCACCTGAAACAATCGAACATGAAGCGACCGACTTGGCTTTGGTACGGCTATCTTTATTGCTCCCTCGATCGCACGCGGCAAAGGATCAAAAGGTCCTCGGTTCCAAGAACTCAACCTTTTGCAGACCTTGCCGCGAACTGCCGTATCTGCGCATCAAACAAAACCGAATTCAAGCGCAAAAGTATGCAACACCTCCTCAACGCACACACACACAATGCTCCTGAATGCCGGCGAGTCCGGAGGCGAGAAGAAGGTCTAAACATGCCCGGCGCATAACTCGGCATAAAAGATGGCACTATTGTTTCGACCACGAGCCGCATGCATGCGAGCAAATTGAGAAATCGCACCGCACCGAACGCACCGAACGCTGGCCCCGACTGAATGATGACCGATAATTTTGGAAACGAGCATCGCGGTCGTCCCGTCGTCGCCTCGCCTCGAACCTGGCCTAAGAACCGGGCGTTGGTCACAGAACAATTGCTGGTCCAGCAAGCAAGAACGTTGAACTCGTCAAGAACTTTACCACAAGAGGTGGAGGTGGGGCAAAAAAAAATACGAAGAAGGAAAAACATTCCAAAGTAAATGATCTCTCAAACATCAACATCTACTGTGTCAACGCACGATGGGGTCGTGGAACGGAGTTGGCGTCGCGCGCGCTCCCCGCGGCTGCCATTATTTGCATAAATGTGGCAAGGCCCCCTCCCCCTTGTTGTTGTTGCTGCGGCATCTTATCAGCACCGCTGGCGTGCGTCTTGGCGCGCTGGATGACGGATTGTCATGTTGCCGAGGATGTAACATGGACATGGCGTGCTGCTGGCTGCTGTTGTCGTCGTCGCCGCCGCTTCGTTGCGCTTATCTCCCGAAACCATCTGCGGTCTGTGCAAACACACACTCACACAAACACTGAACGATGGAGGTACGAAGCGAGGGTCCCGAAGGCAGTAAACCTGCATGCATGCAAGGTTCATTAATCTTGCACCGTCACTGCAGCTTTGGGTTGTCACGCTGTGGTCACGGTGCCCTGCCCTGCCCTGTCCGGGGGACCGGGCGAAAGTTCCCTTCCGGGAGGAGTAGTGCCGGCAAGAACCGTCCAGCACCGCTCATGTTCCGAAGACGATGAACCCACACGAAAAAGGGAAGTGAAGGGTCGTGAGGTGTGATAACAAAACTTTAATACGCCGTAATTAAACTTGTTCTGGTGGAGTTGGTACCCCAGTGGCTCGGCCCAGGCGTTACGGTGTCATGGCCTCTTCACACTCACAGATGCCTTTGCTTAAAAGAACTGAAGGTTCTAAATTAGCTGGAAGTGATGTGGACTAATGCCCTACGACGGCCATTGTGCAACACTGATTGTGCTCAAGATAACCTCAATTCGAGGGGAAGAAAAAAAAAGCGAAAATGATATTAATCTCAATCTCAAAACGGGACCACCGTGATGAACACACCGATGACACACCGGTTTTTTTTTTGCGGCCAAGAGCTATCGATGTCCAGACCGATCGATCGATCGAAGACCCAATTCCATGCCCAACTCATTCTACTTCGGACCATAAAATGTCAATTTGAATAGCTTTCCCGCCTCCAGAACAACGCCCGAAAGACAAAACGATATTGTCAAGACATTAAAAGTCGGTCACAATCGGTGTCCTAAATGTCCGCTTCCCTCGAGGCTCCATCCTCTTCGACGAGGAATGTGCGTGCTTCCCCCCTCGGCCTTCTAGCGAATTGGATGCCCGCCCGGTCCCAAACAGGAGCACCGACGAAATGCCAGATTCTCGTTCCCCAAAGGCCCCTTAATGAGGCACCGAAGCCATTTCCTGCTTATACTTCTTTACGATATGGCCAGGCTATGCGGTCACGCGGATCGTCGTCGTCGCAGTCGTCGACGGAGCTCATAAAGGCATCCCCGAGGTTCCCGAATCCCCGAAGGCGATTTCGCTATCGTCAGCGCAGTTTCGGTGATCCAATGGCGCAGCGCGGCGTGACGCACACACTCTCACAACAGCACACAACTTGAACTAATTTTCAGGGATGATCGAGGGTAGCCCAATGATCGAAAGGCTGCGACTGCTGGCCTAGTATTTGGAACGGGCGAAGCGTTCCGTAGAGAATTATGCAAATTGCATAACCCACATCTAGGCACCCCCTGCCGCCCTGCTTACCTTTCCCTGCTGATAGCCGGTACGCAGCTGCTGAACGATGTCGGTGGCCGGACGCAGGAAGTGACCCTCGAAGCGCTCCAGATCGCCGCGGTACGTGCAGACGAGCAGATCGCGCGCCTGTCGGATCAGCATCGGTCGCGTGTGGTCCGTATCATAGTGCGGATACAGTGGCCCCAGGTACTGGTCGATCAACCGCTCGATGCTGCCGTGTGCCGATGATAAACTACTGCTCTTCACCGGTGCATCCTGCTGCTGCTGTTGCTGGTGCTGCTGCTGGTGAATCTGCAACGAAAAATCGATCACAGCCATCGTTACAACGTGCGTGGAAGGGAAAATCCAATAAGACCGAGAGGGAGAGAGAGCCAGAGAGCGAAAGAGAGAGAGAAACCTGGCGCGCATTCCGCCAGTAGCCAGACGCAGGCATACTTTAAAGCCCGACAGGGGGGGCATCATTTATCATCAGGTCCAAGTGGAATCTCCTAGAGGGGGCCTTTTGCAACCCAAATTTATGGCCAGCCCTTCGAGTGAGTAGCACAAAGTACCATACATTAAAGTGTCATCGAACTCACGCCGCCGTCGCCAAGCCGCATCCAGTGCGTCCAGTGAGGGCAATCGAACGGATATCAATTGCTTGTCAAGTGAAGTGCCTTCCTTCTCTTGCTCACTCCGCTCACAACTCGGGATCCAGTCGGGATCGCGGGACAGCGATCGTCGTCTTATGCGGCGTTCCAACGCGTTTTATTGACTCTGGGCATCGTCGGTGGTCTGTACTTTAAGCCCTCCCCCCGCATAGAGTGTCCATCTGGACAGTCGGCGCGCGTGTGTGTGTGTGCCATACGTGCGGTCCCAAGTGTGGTGCCGCCGGTTGGAAGCATTAGAACTGTGAATTGAAGCTGTGCTGAAGCAGTACCAGGTGGGCGAACGTTCTTGATTGTCATTCTAATGGCTAGAGAGCTGCGAAGCCCTCTACGCACTGAGTGCTCTGCGTCGTCACATTTAATGGCGAAACTATATTTCCGCCAAGCCGATTTCCGTTTTATCACCTGGAGTAACTCGTTGGAGCAAGCAGTAGGCTTAATCCTACTACGACAATTGAAGCTCTTGAATTACTGTTAATGCTTCATGTACCTCTTGATGCCTTAAATAGAATTGACATCCCGTGTGGACCCACGAGTTCCCAACCAACCGGGGCCTTTGCCCTCCCTCTCAGGAATCTGGCAATTATCCAAATTTATAGGCCAACCATGCTAAAGCCACATAACGATGCTTCGATAAGTCAATGCATTGGCTTAATTAATACCCTCGAAGCACCTCAGTTAGTTCAACGAACTCATCGGGGGCACGCGAAACTTCAGCTTCAACGGATTACACACGACAGATTTCGGGGGCCTTTTTCTCACGCGACCTAGCCGACCTGCCGAGCCAGACTGCAAGCAAACCGACTGCTTATCTCTCGCTGCCGGTCTCCAGTTAAATCGGCCATCAGCCATAATGTTATAAATTAAACGTTGACCAGAATGCCTTTCCCTTCGGTTCGGTTCTGCCTCATTTCCGTCCCATTACGAACACACACATACACACGCACGACACACGACAGTAGTGTGACCCTTTCGAGAGCGATTTGATAACCTTTTTGGCGGATTTTGGCGGATACCCAAAACACACAGTTCGCTGTTTGTCGTCTTGTCGTGAGAAATTAGCCCGCGAATGAAATAGAACTTCATTTGGGATCCAGAAAGCCCCAAGGGGAAGGTAAAGAATGGGTTTCCTTTCGCCCGCCCCGGAACAAAAGAGAGACGGCCACGACCGGAGTTAACACCGTTAGAATGCCCGAAAAAGGTTCTCCGGCCCGCGGTGAGAAACTTCGTGCCTCCCAATTACCGGCGCGCGCGTCAATCGATCGCGATCGTTCGCGATCCGGAGGTGTTTCAGGTTTTCAGGCTCGGAGTCAACCGCCGTCAGGGTCAGATAGCCTCTTTCGCAACTCATAACTGTACCTCGCTGCTTTGGGGGACAGCTGCGGCACATGCCTCATTTTTGGTCATGATCTTTCGGTCAGTCCGGGGATGACCGTCGACGATGAACGTCTCTCCGGCTGCTCCAAGATCGATTGCTGTCAATCAAATCGCCATTGCGGTTTTACACTCGGCACTCGGTAACGTGACGCGCGCGCCACCCTTGAACTTCTTGAAGCCAAAGAAGGCCCCCCAAAAAACCTGGTCACAGTTGCGCAATGGCGGCGCAATGACGCGTCGTTCCGTAGAATTGGTAGAACATTTCTAGCATTCCCTTCTGCACTCCGGTGCCGGAGAGGACCTTGAACGGTCGAAAGTGAAAACCACTCATTATCATTGAAACCGCCAGCGCCAGCCATGGACCGGGAGTGAAGAACAATATAATCCCTCTCCATCCACGTCGGCCTCATCATCAACAAACTGTTTGTTACCCGGGAGAAGGTAGGCCGGGACCTTCAAAACTTTAAAACCGAAACTGGTGCACGCGAGCACGCCTGGTGTAACCGGGGCCTGCTTATGGTTGTTATGCTTTACGTAATAATGTAGCACTACTAGGACGTGAACGGGATCCTCACGGTGAGTCCTCGCGTATCTGATTGAAGCACGCCACATCCCGAAAGCCACCAATATTGGCAGATTGGCCAATTTGCTCTCCAGCAGCAGCACTGGCCCTGGCACCGACAACGGCTCCTGCTTGATCCCGGCTGCATTGCAATTGCACTCTCATCGAGCACCGCAAATGTCCCTTCGGGCGTCGGCTGCGGATCCATTATGTTGTTGAGAAAATAAAATTCCCAAAACCCCCGGACGCCGCGACGCCGCGATCAAGATGAGGGAGTCCCGTTGGATGAGGTTTTGCTTCAAATTTAATTTATTTTAAATCACCAACCAACCGTGCCAGCCAGCCAGCCAGCGCACGCGGCTTGTCGAGGCCACAGTAATCGCCAAAAGGGCCCCAAGGCGAGCTTTAATCTGATTTTTGGAACCGTTTTTTTTTTTTTGTTTTGCATTACATTTTATGTGAAACCATCAACTTACACCCCCGTTTTCCTTGCGTTTTGCTTTTCGTTATGCGAACCACCAGCAGGTAAGCGAGGTAATATCAGCTTTCCTCTCGGGCGGTTCTACGCCTTCCTTTAGTCAGGATCTGCACAAGAAACGGAGACGATGGAATGACAACTGCAACAAATTGGAATTGCAACCAATCGAAGCGTTTTAATTACGATCGGTACATCGGGTTCGTTTCCTTCTTCGCAAACAGATCGTGAGACAGGATCGCTCGAGTGAGGGCGATCGGTTGTTAGATTGGCAGCCAACGGACATCTTAATCTCGTGATCCTCAAGCAAATGTTGCTGAGGCATGAGGTAGCGTGCGTGCGAGCGCGTTGACACCTGAGCTGAGTGACAAATGGGTGGTGCATTGGAACCCGGAAAACTCGCCATTTGAACCGTGCGAGATTACGACACCAACACCGACAACCGGGCAAGAAGCTGCACAAATGCACAAATGCATAAGAAATGCATTTCAACAGAAAGAAAATAATACAGACGTAACAAGAGATAGAGAGAGTGAGAGTTTTTCTTTAAAAATTATTCCATCAAGATATCTCAATCGAATCCCTCTAATCAATGGACTCAAGGGACAATCGGTAATGATGATTTTACGATGCTGACACCGAAAAAAAATCAACTTGACATCAATCTGCACAATCTGGTGGTAAGAAAGGAAAGCTCGCTGATAAGAGCGCCTCGAATGCACCTCGTTATGTTAATTACTTCATTCAATTTCCACCGTTTTCTATTCCAAAATGCGCGCGATAGCCCAGAAAGGGCCGAACCATGCCTTTGAGAGATCGATCGATCGATTCGTGGGGTCCCGCCAGTGGCTCTAGAGATAAGAGAAATGAATTAATCTGCGACTGCCGGACACGCCCGGCGGGTGACGCTGGTGTAAAATTAACCAAACAGCCCTTTTCGGTCAAAGACTTGAATGCGAGCGCACGGCAGACCGAGAGGGGCCCCCGGAAGCATTCGTCAATAAATCACCGAATCACCACAAAGCTCGCCAGCCACAGAACCAGCTGGCACTGGCGCTGGCGAGCAGCAGCTGGCCGAAAAACACGTGTCGCCACCCACTGTGCCCATGCCACCCCATGCGGAGCAGGAAAGTTGTACATCAATAAAAGCCACTCCATTTTCCTTAATTGATGTTGGACAGTTTAGAAGTGTGTCAATAAATTTATGTGACAAGAAATTGGAAACCAATCGCGAGATATGGCGTCCCCGGGGGAACCCCGGGGGAAAGGGTAAGATTGAAAGTTATTTTCTCATGACCACCGCTCGCCTTGGTCCGTCGCCATCGCCATCGCTCCTTTTGTCGATCCCGCATGGTTCCTAATTTGACGCCTTGCGGCCGGCGGGCAGCCAGCGGGATGCTAGTGGCTGTAGTGGTGGTGGTTGGTGAAATTGTTTCAAAAACATTGAAAATTTATCGGTCCAGTTCCGGATTAGTGCACGGAGACCGTTTGCTTTATTGCTGCAAATTAAGTTTAGCGACGACCATTACTGCCACGCACGCGGGGTGGTCTTTTGAGCTCTGGTGAGAAGCTTTCTAATCAGTGAACGTAGTGGTAGAACGATAATTGATAGAACAAAAACAATTGCATTACGATCGCATTCTAATTCAATTTTCTGGAGCACTTTCGGGAATGAATTTCAATGGCGATGGTGCTCCGTTTGATGGGAGCGCAACCAGGAAGGCAACAACAAGCGAAACCCCCGAACCGAACCGAACGCTTCTCAAAAAGGGCCGCGGCTGGCCGGGCAGAATATCTATGATGATGGCGCACCAGTTGAGCAAACGGCGCATTGATTTATGAGTCCGAGGTGGATGGGGGTTGGGGACCGAAGAAGTATTCGATTACCAAACGGAAGGGTGAATGGAGAGGCCGGCGGGAGGGGGTTCGTGAGCATGGGCATGGGCATGTGGGTGGCGAAACACTCTCGTTTTGGTCCAAAAACCACCCCCAAGCCCCGTGACGACCACCTCCGCGATCCGCGGTCCGGTTCTCAACGGAAAGTGAAGGCTCGGGAGTCTCGGCCCGACGCGACGCGGGCCAACCACAGGTCAGCAGCAGCAGCAGCAGCAGCAGCAGCACTGTCACCGAGCGCACTGTCGCGTCGTGAGTGTGTGGCCACGGGATCGTTCGTTCCGGATCCACGGCGCCGACAACAACGACAACGACGACGACGAGACACAATGCAGCAAAACACTGGTGCTGGCTGGATGGCAGGCAGGCAAGCAGGCAGCCAACGTCAACAATACGATTCTATGCCTATTGCCTGGTGCCATACCCGGCCCAGCCGCCCAGCCGCCCAGCCGCCCGGCGGTTTCCCAAAAACTCGCGATCGACTCCGGGGGACACCGAAAGTGGGTCAGCAGCAAATAGTTCAAAGTTTACTTTCAATTGCTCCGCCGAAGCCCCGGTCCCATTCCGTCGAGAGCATTGGGAACGGGTCTCCAATTTGGATCTGGCGGTGGTGGTGCCCGGTTTCGTATCGATTCGATTTGATTTGATGCTCTGGTCTGGTCCGGTCTGGTCAGCAACGTGTGCGCGCGTCAGCAATCTCGGACGCACTTCAATCAGAACCCCAACGCACCCCCGGGACGCTTTGACGGCGGCTTAACATATTTGGTAATGTTGCTGCTGGGGATGTCGCTTCGCTTCGCATCGCGGTCACCGGCCGGACGCACCATTGCGGGGGCGGCCGGAAGAGAGCGTACCTAATTTGAGGCTGGCCTTGAGATGAACCAAACTGTGGAGGCATATTAGATGGTATGGCCGCACTCATTCTCATCTTGACGAGGTCTGACCGGCGATCGCCATGCTGCCATGTTTGACATTGATGGGCCGTGATCAATATTGCGCCATTTTGCGCCGACGGGGGTGTACTGTGTGTGTGTGTGTGAGAGTGTGGGAGCTCCCAGCGATCACCGGACGAAAAGAATTGTCGAAAACATTGAACCAAATCTGGTGCATCGTGGCATCGGATCCCATTCGGGAGTCCCATTAACCTACTGCGCGTTTCTCTTGGCACGCGATTGTCTCACTTATCGTTTCCTTACCGTTAATCGTCAAACGTCATCGTCATTAAACAAATCAGTGTCCCATTGATGCGATCCCGAGACGGAGCGATATCATCGAGGCGGCTCTCAATTAACCTACACCCGGCCGTGCGTTAATCAAAACTCCAACCACAAAAGTGGGGAAGGGGGATCTGCGGTACAGGCTCGTTGCAATTAATTAAGCAATTTAAGCGTCCGCCATCTCATACATCACACGCTCGTGCGTCGCGCGTTCGTCTTGTAGAACGGACGCTGGAGAGAAGAGATCTCAACGCTAGAAAAGGCGCTTTCACTGCAAATGGAAGTCCCCGATCCAGTCGGATCGCACTGGAACGGCAAGCGAGAACCGCAAGCCTCGACGACGACGACGACGAGCGACAAAGGAATCAAGAAGCAATCCACCAGATGCCGGGGCCGCCTCGTGTATGGGACCTACACCGGTAAATCTCCCATTCGTCTTATCAACGAATCATGAAGAGTTTTCCTAGCATAGACCATAGACCATGGTGGTGTCCGGACCATCATGGGGCTGGCAACCATGTAAGGATGTGTCGCTGAGACAGCCAGAGAGAGGAGCAGTGAGCGGTTGCAGTGAAGTGAAGCTATGGACTGATTAGGGCCACCGATAGCATGGCATGGGAGATGATAGTTGCTTTGCGATACCGGATGCCGGCCAACCGCTTCGGTAGCGGCGTTCGTTGCTGTTTTATGCTTTACCCGTCGTCCCGTACATCAGTCCCGAGCAGTCTCGGAGCAGACAGAGGCATTTGATGGCTCCTACTATGAGCAACAACCATGAATGAAATGCATACACCGGAGTGACAACCGACGACCGAAAACCATTAAGTTTGGAAGTTTATGTGGCAAGTTCTCTGACCTCTGATGAAGTCGATGTTATGATGGCAGCACGATATGGCAGAAACTCGATTACATGCATGAGACCGCCCGACCGCCGCATAAACCCCGCCAGTGCTCGGTATGCCAATAAATTTCCACAGCTCTTCAGCCAGCGTGCTGGCGTGGCATGGCGTCTTCTTCTCCTTTTCCCGGGTCTGGGTGCCACGTGCGCCACATCCAAGAGAGCGCTCCTCGGCAGGGAAAAGATAGAATTTATTGCCTCGGTACATTCCAAAAATGGCGCTCCCAACGGACTCGACCGTTGTTACGCAGCGCTCGCATCGCAGAATGCATCCGTGAACCGTGGCCCGGGGGCCCGTGGCTTAATGCCACGCAAACGCACGCCCAAATCACAGTGTAAACAAACGATTACAAACAAGAGTACGCGGAGGTAAGGAGGGAGGGAGGGAGGGAACTCCAGTAATGGTGTTGCGTTGCGCAGCCACAGCAGGAGCTCATATCCCGGGGAATGGGATAAAAAATTGATAATTTATGTCATTTTAGACGCCATGCCATGGGATTCCGAAGGGTGGGTGAAGGGTGCATCGCGAGCATCCTTTCCTTTTTTGCTGGTATGCCGCGGCGACACGCACTTGCCACACTCGCAACCGCGCACCCCTTTCGACTGCACGCGTTCACCCTCAACGAAGGGTGTTTGTTTTGGGTTTTTGATAATTGCACAACTAATGCAGTTGCGACCCGACCTGGCGAGGGTTGCACTCCGAAGGGTTGCGCGTACCATTAACTTATGCTCACTTTGTGGTGCTAGCATAATCAGCATTTACTTGAAAGGGCAATTGCCACGTGCAGGCGCGAGTTGAGACGAATCCGAATCGGCGAACTGAATGAATGTTTTATTTGATTAGGACCGTGGAGGTGTTTTGCGGTGCGTTTGGCTCTATTTGCACACAGTGACCGGATATGAATTCGACGATTTATGCGTTTTTTTAGAAGCTGACAGGATTCGCGTTGAGTCTTTGATTCCGTCCCAAAAGAATCTCATGGGAACGGATATGCGTTGGGAGTAAATTGAAAATCTCATGTAAACACATAAATCATCAAATTTTCTGCCAGCGAGTAGCCCAAAAAGAATGCTGCATGATTTCGTGAGAACAATTGTCGATAAAAAGACGAGACAGGCAACAATGAAGCACGCTCCATCATTTATGCTAAACCATTGTTTCATCATTTCATTTCAATTATTGACGATTTTCCACCAAATTATAAAAGGCACCATTTTGCTCTTGAGCAAGATCTTGGTTCGGAGAAGATTTGCCACCGCGATTGCGCCTCTAATTATATCATCATCCGTCTTAGCGTTGCCCTGAACTTTCAATTTATTGTTGTCGACACGCGGAAAGTGTGAACTGTTTCGCTGCTCGGTGGCGCGCGCGCGCGCGCACACCATTGACACATTAGACTCTAGCGATCCCATAAATCTCGTGGCCATCGTCATCGTGGCTGGGCGCAGCCGAGGGCTGTAATAAAGTCACTTCGTCACCCATTCGCCGCGTTTGGCAAAACAAACACCGCCTTATCATTAAAAAGCAATAAACGGTGAAGCATATGAAAAGCTGCGACCCAAAATCCCTTTCGGTTGCAGGTGACGCACCGTTCCAGTCACAAAGGCACACCGGCGTTTGCACCGGCTCAGTGACTCCCGGATCGATCGCTGGCTAAATTAAGGGTTACTCAAATGCCACACCAGCCGCCAGCTTTCGCGGATGGCCTCGAATAGGGATGCCAGAAAAGGTTGACGCCATCGCTAACCCGAAGGATGCACACAACGAACGATGCAGAAAGCGAAAACTGTGCCAAAACCGTGTTCCAGCATCGGCTACGGGATCGATCGGATCGAACTCGATCGGAAATCGGAGAGTTTCACAGAGAAAAGTGCTTCACCAGAGAAATGATACCCGTGATCGTGGACGCCTGATTTCGTAATGGCGGTCGCCGTCGTCCCTGATGCCGGAATGTGTGGCGGAAATTTACGGCCACCAAAGTGCAATTTCTGGCTCGAAATCCGCTCGTCTCTCGAACGCTCGAACTCGAATCGAACTCTCCTCCGCACCACCGCCGGTCCGGGACTCCGCGGGTA
>NC_064875.1:69768467-69790967 GCF_943734745.1 Anopheles darlingi
CCTTCGCGCGCGGTGAAAACGAAAGTCCCTTCCGGGCGAAGAGTGTGTGTGTGTGTGATTGTGCATCATTACCTCCAGCACCTGCGCCCTTGTTTGGGCAACTGCTGGCAGCACCGCGATCGCATTCATTAATGCTTCCCAGGAGGATCCACGTTTTTTTTTCTCTCTCTCACTCTCTGCCCTCAGAACATACCAACATGCACCCCCCAAAAAAGAGTAACCCCCCAAAAGGGAGGGGTGAGAAAGCATGAAAAAAGTGGACAGAACCACCATTCGAAACAGAAAGATGAAGGAGATCGAAAGGAACCACTTATGGCACCGCTCGAGCCAAAAAAAACGCCCAAACATGGGCCGCAAACAGCATCGCGGAATGATGATGTTCCATCCCAATTTACATGCGGAACTGTATCAATTACAACGCAACTCCCCCCGCCTGCCTGGCCGTGTATGTGTCGTTCGGTGTTGATTGATTCGCTCGCACTCTCACCATCGCCCAGCTGCATCCATAAAATGCATTCACCAAAGATGAAAGCTCCTTCCACGAAACCCGGGAGCAGCGGACGGTTTTCATTTCGGGATGTAAAGGGCTCCGGAAAGGCCAAACCGGGAGTGCGACCCAGTGCCCTAAACCAGGACGGAGGAAGGGAAAGGGTCCCTCGAGTTATGGGTCAAGATCAAACCATTCCAAGCAAACCCTGGCAGGTTGGAATGCCAGCTTGTTTTTGTGTTTTAACGATACGAAGTGCCGTGCATAGTGCATGCGTTCTCTTGTGTCAAGCCAGCCATTCGGACATGCGGCCACGGACAGCATAATGGTATGCAGACGTCGCGAGATACAAGACCTTCCTGGGGTTCCTGGCCCCTTTGGCACCGTTAGACCGTTGGCCAATATTCGTTGGCGTCATTATGAGTTAGCGAGTCCCTTCAACATGCCAAAGCGAGCTCGGAATCAAAGAGCAAACGTCTGAAATGGTCCGTTACTCGACTCCTACACAGCAACTCGTGGAACAGTCTATATTGCAGCACAATACACAAGAGAAACTACAATTGTTCTGCATCTTGAAACCATTCGTTAGTTAAAACAGCAAAATCTGTTCCAAATGACATTTCAAATCGAAAGTAAAATCCCTTCTCTTCTTCATTTGTCAAGGATTTTTTGGAAAACAATCGCCTCCATTATTCGTTCAAATTTAATGCTGAATCGTTTCCGCAACGTACGTCATCGCGGGCATGATTGTAGCGACCGAGAACCACATCATATTCGGCATCCTTTTATCGCCCAGGAGCATCTTGCGTTTGGCGCAAAACTTTCGCCCGTTCAACGACCCCAAAGGGACCGAAAAAATCGGCGACGACCAAACGGTCGATGACATCGATTCCGGACACGACCGGCACTTCCTCACCGAGGTGTTTGTGCGTGTGTGTGTTTGTGTTTGCGCGCCGAACGGAGTGAAAAGTAAAAACAATCCCAGAAAGTAAGTCTCGTGAGGAGGAGTGAAAATTCGTTTTCACGATCAGCGATCGCAAGATGGTGATGCGAGATGAGGTAGGTAAGTGAGGGGGAGGAGACCATTCCATTCCGGGTGCGAGGAAGAACCCTTTTAGCGCCTAACATCCCGCCACGCCTCTCATTCTATCATCGTCACCACCAACCATCGCGGATCGCCACGCGAACGGATGACAACGGAACGTGTTAAAAGCCGCTCATTGTTCCGTGGCACACGATTACCCATTGACCCAGTCACGAGTTTGCACGCGATCCCGTTCCCTTCGTTCCCTCACTTCACACACACACACACACACACCAGCCTCCCACGGGGGAACTCGCGCCAGGGAGTCTGAATGACATTGAGACCAAACCGACGGAATGGTCCGGTTGGGATTTGTGGCCACATCTGACCGTTGCTCCGGCTTCGGCTCCGGCCGCTGCTACGTTGCGCCAATGATTTGAACCCCGGGAGATACCCGGCAAATCTTCAACCGAGGATCTCGTAGGGTTTTTGGGTGGGCGTGGGTTGATTTGATCGCTCCCTCCCTCCCTTCTCTCTACCGTCCCGATTAGTTGCTATTGCTGCGAGTCTCACGCTTCATCATCAAAAGGCATCGCCACTTAACGGTGTGCACCAAATCGAACCACGCCAAGCCGTTCCGTGGCCGTGGCCGATCATGCACCACAGATCATCTCGAGTGCGTCTCTCTACAGGCTGGAAGCTGGAAGCGGAATCTTTTTCCAACCTCCTGCGAAGAAGCCACAAGTGCAGTGTACTACCCTAGTCCGTCGTTGCAGTTCGCCCGATCGCGCGCGCCAATGGTACACCAATAAATATATCGATGAACCAGGCCATGTTTGGACAAGCGTTTGCTGCTCGAATCGTTTAACATTTCCTGCGTCCCGTGATGGTTTTATGCTCGCTGCTGTGCTGTGTGTCAATACCCTATATCTCGGGGAGTAACGAAGTGATGGGAAAGGGGAACTGACGCACACACACACACACACACACACACACACACACACGCGGCATAGCGCACGCTAATCAGCATGGTCTCTTCTGCTTCTTCCGCTTCGTTCTTCTGCTTCCTCAAGTGCCGATGGCCAGTTGGAAAGCGTCAAATGTTAAGCACTTTTCATTTGAAACGCCAGAGAAAATGGGTCATTTTTGAAAGGGGCAACTACGCGACTACTACTGGGCGCAGTCAGGTCATGACAGTTGCTGCTTCTATGCTCCTATGATGCTGCCATTCCAGGAGGAGGTGAGCAATGTTTCACTTCAATGGCGGGGGAATGGCGGATGGTTTCCTTTAATCACGCAAAATGCGTCATGATGAGCGTCGTATAAAGCATGCCACATTCTTTGCATAACAATCCAGATATAACACGGACACGGACACTACCACTGATGCTGCTGCTGCTGCTGACCTCACGGAGGGGGGATAAACTATAATAATGAACCTCCGAACGTGGTGTGGCTTTATTGGCCGTAAAGATGGTCACCATAAATATGTACGCGAGCGCAGTTGCAGTGCAGAGTAACAAAACTGTGGATTTATTACCGTTACCGAACGATCCCTGGTAGAACCTAACCGGCAAAACTGAACCGCTCTGGTCCGTTGCATAATTATCGAACCCCTTTACCGACGACCATCATCATCATCATCATCAACGCACGGTTTGGCGCTTGGTTTTAATCGTCATTTTATGACCGCAAAACGGGCTAAACGGAACCATAATGTAGGTGCTTGATTGGATCACCTGGATTTTAATGGTAGTCGATCGACGGGGTGGAAGAAATGTTCCAACAAATCGGGTTCGAGCTTATCACAAAAAAAACAGGTACATGCTGCAGGCGCAATGATCCGCACGGCATCATCGCATACACCACAACATGGGGACGAATTTCTGGTAGTCTTGCGAACCAATAAGGAACCACGGGGTGGCGAGTGGCCATTATGCAGATGTTGAGTGCTGACAGCTGGGTGCAATTCATGCTCCGATCACGACACACAACGACGACGGCGACGACAACGACGATCGTCTAGGTCGTCGATCGGTTGGTGGAGGTTTAAGATTTTATTGACAAACGATGTCTGTGAACTCATCGTTGTAGTTCCTGTTGCCACCACCTACCGTCACCTTTCGTAATCGGTGGGGCGTTGCATATTGCACCCGAAATCGATAACCCATCAACCCGCGCGAATCCCGAGGCTAAACAATACTTGGAGTTCCCTCCCCCGAAAAAATGTAAAAAATATGAAAGAAAAAAACACAAGTCACCCTTTGCAATCTTTGCTCCCCAATCGCACCGAACCCCGAACCCCGGGTGCACGCGGCCACGGTGAAAATTGCGCATTCGTTGGCCCCCGTTGGCCGTGCTCGCGATCTCGGTTCGACCGAAGAGAGACCGGCCACAAACGAGGGATTGTCGCCAAAGGGCGCAGTGTTTATGATTTACAGACTTCAACATCGGTTTTCGCCCGCTCGTCGCCATAACTCACCGTGGCCCGCACCGCACCGTACCGCGCCGTTTGTCGCGATCATCACCCGCGATCCCGCGAAGTGGCATTTAAAGAGCTAGAAAATCGATTAATAAGCACAGAAAGAAATCATAATAACCGTTTGCCAATAAAAAAAAGGAAAACACAAACGGCCACAACCACGGTGCACCGGGTGTAGCGATGCTCGCGAGCCCGAACCAGCGAGAGCCAGCTTCGCCAAACCTGGTGGCTCCTTCGGGGCAGAATAGTGAGAAAAACAAACTCCGCAACAACTCCGCTACAACAATTGAACGATTTTCCGTACCTTCCTGGCGCAGCAAGCAGTGCAACTGCAACTCCGCGCAGACACACACACACACACAACCGTGGGGTGCCCGTGAGGGATGCGATTTATGTTGCGATCACTGCCGCGGCTCCCAGTGCGCCGTGGTGCTGTACTGATCCCCGCGAATGTTGGCGAATAGTTCAACCACTCAGTGCGGCCAGCGGGGCCAAAGATAGCTCCGATCGGATAGAAGCCGCGGAGAATCTAAATATTCATATTCATTTAAATTTTTCGCACAGCAACTACGGCGGCAACAGCAGCAGCAGCAGCAGCATCGTATGCTCTGGAGCTGGATGTTATTTATGAGTTTTAAATTGATTTGAGCTCGCGATGCACGGCACGGTAACTCGTGCTTCTACGGTGTGCAGACTAGTGTTTGTACGTCGTTTGACGATGTTGGTGGGGCTTTGTTGCGTTGTTTACTTAACGCGCAGGAATCGAATAGATCAATCTGCTGCTAGAGAAAACGGAGCAATAAAACATTTATGGCTCACTCGGTTCCTGGTTTTTGGTAAGCGATGGGTTTTCGGGGCAAACCACCGTGGAAGAGGAAGTTTGTAGCTAGAATACTGTTTAATCTATTCGTTCAACAAGAAACACTAATTGGACATGCATTACATGAGCTTCTGGAGAAGATTAATGATGGGAAAGATCACGATGTGAGTGTCTCTTTCTATCTCACTGCTTCTCTCTCTCTCTTTACGGGGACATGTTAAGGGACTTTTCGATGGAATTCCTCGGATCCCCTTTTTGGTTAACCAGCGGTCAAGAACAGAAGAGGAAGAGAATCGAAGATAAAAATAAACATCCAAAAAACCCAATCGGATGCACATCCCTAAATCAACCGATCGGTTCGATAATGCATCAGCCGGGAGGGAAGAGGCCCCAATATCTCAAAGTCAGTCGCAGCCAATTGGAACCGCTTATCGACGGCGATTTGGCAGAGCTGGCAGGGAAGAGCGTGTTTATGGATTGCCTTGCATACCAGCAGCATTAACCCACGTCCCAGTAAAGGTGTGGGACCAGCAAACTTGCACATCCTCGGGGCAATTCGGTAGCCATCGATGGCCACAACCACCGGCAGCGGCAGCAACAGCAGTAGACGTTGCAGCTCAGGTTTAACATTTTCCAAGAAGCATCTCTGGGAATCCACCAACCGCCAGATGCCACCACGAACTGTTCCCAGCTTCCCACTGGACAGCAGCGCCTGGTGAGCCAGTGTTCCGGGTAGTGGCTACTGTATCTCATTAATTTTCCCCCCGGTCGGTGACACAACGGTGGCTCCCGCGGGTGGCCACAAACCCCCGCGACCCCTTGTGAACGGTATTTTTATAGACTTCCACCCGAGGGGTTGCAGTGTGTGCTGTTAAGCGCGAGCGGAGGTTGAGATGCGTCCAGCATTCTTCGCGACCAAATGATTGGAATGACAATCCGGTGATAGATGGTAACTGGACAGGAACTGGCCCCGTAGAGGAAATGTGTTTAACGGGTCCCCCACAAAAATGTTACAAACTATTTCTGGTCAATACCAATGCCTTCACCACTACTCACGTGATTCAATAGCTGCAGCTCTTGGTACACATCACAAGAAAACCAGGGATCACCTCGGGGTCTTATCGCTTACTATCAAAAGACCCCTTCGATCGACTTTCAGCATCGGCTGGTCCGTTTCGGGTTATGCATTTATGCACGATTCACTTTCACTGCATACTGGGATTTTCCCTCTAACGCCTGGCGCGACCCATCGCGATCTTCCCTGCAGCGTTGCAGCGAGCACACCACGAGTGCAACAAGGAATAACCCCAAGAATCAAATAAGTCACCTTCGTTTCTTCCTCACGCTAGCCTCACCCCGTCCCATTTGGCCACGATCGGACCGGGTGCGCAAAGTCAAAGAAGGTAACGCCCGCCAACGGCCCTCCCGAAATCAGGGGCGTACGGGAGCACGGGAGTCGCCAGATCGATCGGCAACAACGGCGGCCTGCGGCAACACGATGGGTGCGATGTTGCATCCAATACACCAGCGTTAGCGATTGAATAAAAATCGTGTCTCCGAGGTCACCATAGCAGCAACGAAAGACTCGAAAAAGGGGGGGGGGGGGGTTCGTCGCTTATTCTTAAAAGTCTTTCGTTTACTCGACGCCTGCACAGCGGTTGAAACACGATACAGCCAACCGGTATTAACGTGTCCGGACACTTATTGACGCTCGATTGCTCCTCCCGAGGGCAACGGAACGATGCGCTCATTCAAAACTAAAGCGTTTAATTACATCCCGAACGGCCCGGCTGTCGGGGGCCCCGGCTATCGGTCATATTGTGTGTCTTTACGATCCATCAGGAGCCGCCACCTCGCTTCACTTTGCATGATTAAAACCGTCCCGTCCAGAAGCAGAAGCAGTGGCAGCGGCGATGATTCAGCAAACGACCGCTAACGGGATGTACATGGCCAGGGGGCACCCAGACCGCTAAACAATAAATTGGCGACCGACGGACGGTGTTCTCGGCCTCTCGGGGACACACCGACACCGACGCCGCGCGACGGGTAATGGCTAAATATCAGATAATTTTATTGGTTGCTTATGAATATATTTAAATTCAATTACCACCACCACTCCCAGTGCCACCTCCACCACCAGGTGGGGCGTGAAAATGCTGTCAAGTTTCCCGGTTGATCCAAGCGAACGATAGACGCCAATGTGCGCGCCAAGGAGGTATGAAGGGAAAAAAAACGAATTTTAATAGCACCTCGGTACCACCAGGTCCGGTCCACCCCGCCCCGGGTACGGATCTAGAAGGCTAGACACATTCCAACCCACGAACGCGAACCACTGATCGTTGGACGCTGCAAAAGGATGATTGTCGCCGATAGCCGAGCAACGATGACGCCGATTCGACGCCGCGGTTCAAACGGCAGCTGATTTATGCATCCGCGTGGCGCGTGCTCGCTCGCATCGCCTCGCATCGACAGCAAACACCCTTTGAGGGGTGCCCATGTCGAGGAGGGGACAACTATGTTGCGTTCCTGGGGGCCACGGTAGGCAAACATGTTTCGCTATCAAAAGAATACATTTATCATCTCCAGGCTGTTGCTCCTGGTCCTGACAATCGCGCGTACTGAAGCGACCTCTGGAGCTGCTGTTTATTGATTGGTTAACAAAAGATCTGCTGGTGTTTCGATCAAAAATCTGCTGTTAAGCAAACGTTGGATCAGATGCATAAAAAAATGGGTTCCCGGCACAATGGATGACAAATTTGTAAATTTTTGTCCAAACGGAAAACCGGTAGACGCGCGATCCCGGATCCAAACGACCCATCGAGTGACCTATGCTCTCCGCCAGCAGCTTCCGCACCGTGCGCACAACGCACACCCGGGCATCGCATCCCCTGGCTGGTAAGCGAAATTGGAAGCGTTTTGCGAAGAAAAAAAAACCCTCCCGTTAATCGCACGATTGTCCGCCGTTGCTTCTGGCTTCCCTCGCCCGAGAGGTGAGAGGTGAACTCCTTTATGTACTACACATGAATTAAAGCGCAATGTCACACTGTGCGGGCCCCACTGGCCATGTCCTCGGTGCGAAGCGAAGCGTTGGTGCAATTGAAATTGTTTGGAAATTGAAAGTTCCACCAGCAACCAAGCAATGGCGCCATGCAAACGAACAGAGAGAGAAAGAGAGTGAGAGAGTGTGTGTGTGTGTGTGTGTGTGTGCTCACGTATCAGTTCGTGACATTGAAAGTCACTGCCAAGCCACTGACAAGCCACTAACGGCACCATGTTCTGCACCAACTCACGGGGCACCCACATCGTTAGTTGCGAATCTTGGCAAGCCACCACCGACCCTCTGCCTTGACGATCCCACCCATTCATTGAACATTGGCGATCGCCGCTTCTTGTTGTTGTGTCGCTCTGGTTGCTGATGAGTCACGTTTTACATAAGTGATATGGCGGGGTGGCGGAGCTTTCGTAATTAGATGATTTCACATTTCACAAGCCTTGCGCTGTGGATCGCTTTGCAAGTGGATCGCCGCGACGCGATACGCGTCCATCAGAGCGGTGTTGGAGCGAAACGGAAACCGAAACATTGCCCGATTGACTGCTTGCGAGCGAGGATGCTGGATGCTGGTGGTTTTACATCATTTACACATCCGCTTGGCATCAGAATTTTGTCTCGCTTTTGAAGCCACTCGAGCTGCGGAGTGAAAGCGGCGGACATGGAATCGGGTTTTTGGTTCGATATTCAAATGAGTGAAGGGATGGTTGCTACCTCTTCCGCGGAGACTTCATCAAAGGGGACCTCGCTGGTGATGGCTGCTGGCAACAAAGTATTCTTCGTTATCCGGATTCCCCGAAACGAACTCACAAGTGGCGTTAGGTGCAATGAAAATCATAAATATTGGCGACACTCTAGCCCGCAGATAACCGGTTCTCGTCTGGCGTTCGCAACATCTTTCTTCGCTTCGCTTCGCAAAACCCTTTAGTAAGCGGTACGCGGTTTACTCTTTGACTGAAACACGCGTCGCAGCAGCAGTAATGCTCAGGACGACGAAAGATTTATAAGCATCAGTCTGGCTGCGTTGCTTGTAAGAGCAGAATTACAACCATTCAGCAGCAGGAACAGCAGCAACAGCATAACATGCCGGCACGGGAATCGATATCTTGCCATCCTTCGCTGCCTCCCGAACCCCTCCCGGAGTCAGACGAGTCGGACCCAACACGTGGAACTGATTTGACGTTCGGTAATCGAATCGCAGCGCGAGACGCGCGCTTTTGGCCCTGGCCCTGGATTGGATCGTGTTCCATACACTCCCGTGGGGATAATCGGAATCGCAAAAAAATGTCAGTGAAAAAAAAGGAGAGGGGCTTTCTCCATCTCTCCATCCCTCTCATACCGTTCGGCTTGTTACCTGTTGATTCGCTTAAAATTATAGTTTGTCTTTAATCGAATCGCTCTTGCCACTAGCAAAAGCGCGACATGCGCACTAGTGTCCGGGGAATCGGGGATTGTCTTTCTTCCCTCGCGTGTAATTTTTCTTCGCGAATTTGGTCAACCGGGCATGGGTATTTTTTTGTAAATTGCTTCATAAATTAAAACAGAAACTACAACCAATCGCGCATCGCGGTCCTTCCCCCAAGTGCAAGCGTCTGACTTTAATGACTTTTCACACCTCCCCTACCACCGCATGGACAGCAGAGCAGACGAGGGGTTTCATTTTCGCGCGAAATTTACTTTATCAATTGAGAGTACCATCATCATCATCATCCTTTCCATCATCATCAGCCCTTTCATGTCGATGCGACTTTCTAGCAGAAAATAACCTTCGAAATTAACTCTCTACAACTCTGCTATCGATCGGTTGGTGCGATCGTCGATTGAAATCATTCATTTCACTATTGGTTTGTGGAATCCCTCTCCCGCTGGGCTTTGTAACACTACATCCGACCTCACCGTGGAAAAGGGGGAAACCCTTTCAAGCGTACATTAAAGAGAAAGAACTGCCCAGATCGATGGAAGTGAAACAAAAGCAAATCTGAGCGCGCCCGCGCGCGCGCTTTATGGTGAAATTCGCAAATGAATGTAATTTGCATCGAAACGCATCCTCCAATCTCGTCGCGACGCGACACACTCACATCATGGTGCTCGCACCCTGAAATTAGTCGACCACCGTGCGCGAAGAGAGCGAAAGAGACTTTAATCGAATTGACTTGTGGTGAACGCGGATTCGGACTCATCTCCAATTTCGCCTCCAATCGCGTTCGCGTTAATCGCGTTCCTGCTGCTTGATGGCCCTTCGGCAGCGCGTGTGTGTGTGTGTGGCTACCACTTTTTGCCTCGCGCTCGTACGATCGATCGCGAACGGCATTATTTATTTGCTTACATTTTTCAACAACACATCCATCGCGAAAGCGAAGGTGCGATTGGCGCGACCCTGCCCCCGGGAAAAATAAGTCAATGTCACCTACCGAGCGCGTCCACCGTTCGTCCAGATGAAGCTGGATAATGATCGACCGGCCGGTGCGGGCGCGAGTGATAAACGCAGCATAATTGCATAGGTGCCAGGAGGGAGCCTTTTTTAACGCGTGTGTGCGCGCGCGTCCGCGACCATCAAGCGACAGGTTCGCCACAGTACCGACGACCAACGGTTGCGATTGTTTTTGGTGCGTAATTTATGTCGTCAAATGGTTGGGGCCAGACGACGCAGAACGCGCAAATGCGAAGGTAAGGCCTTCCCTTTTCCCGTATGTATGTGTGCGTCGTGATTGCTCGCTGGGAATATCTCGAGCAGGTCCGGGCGCTGACTGCCCGAGCGGTGATTGAATTTTTCGAACCAACATCAACAGCAAAACGCCGCGAACGTGATCGGCACCGGCGTGATGCTGGGAAGATTTCACTTTCATCCAGCATCCACATCCAGCAAACCCCCCTACGTGTCCATGTCACAGACACGCGTGTACACACTTCCTCCAGTCCCTCTTTCTCTCTGTCTCTCTCTTCGTCTCTCCCCAGACTCAGCGCACGGACTGCGAAAGTACGAAAATTATGCTGGAGAAGAGAGAAGGATTCAACCGTTTGATGATCGATGCGATCAAGACACAGACACACACACACACGCAAACACCGGCTAGTCACCGCAACTGTTCTGCTGATGCTGATGCTAATCTACTTCGTACGCCGACCCTCGTGGCCCTCTCTGGTAGCTCGCTCGCGCTGTTAACCATACTTAGCTAACGATCGAACCGATCGGATCGATCGTCCATCACTTTCGGAAGATCCGACGACGACGACGACGACAGCAGAAACACGCGGGCACCACGACGACGACGGCGACGACGACGGCAGGCACGCAGATTTTCTGGACTTTCGATTTCGATCGATCTGCGCGATCCTCGATCGATCGCACGGCAAACGACGAACATCCATGCCATGCCATCGAGCGATGCGCCAAAACTCCGCTGATTGCCCGCCAGTCAGCCAGCGTGGCTATCGAGAGAGTGCGGCTCCCTCTGCCCTCCTCCTTCCCCCCAGGAAGGTTGCAGCACGCGACGATCGTTTCGTTCGCGGCGCCATTCCGACTAACAAATCATATATGGTAATAATGATTTGAATTGCGTTTTGTGAGGCATCCCGCCGATTCCGTACCTCCCACCGATTGCTTCACCAACCGGCACACACACACACACGCGCGCAGGCACACGAGAGTTAGAAAGTTGCAACCGCAAAGCTCAACCGGCAGCTCAGAAGGAAGAGTAGCAGCAGTCCTGAGGGGAAGCATCCTAAGGGAGTCCCGTGGCCCGCTCTCGCATCGATAATAGAGCATATCACACACACACACACACAGAGGGCACAACATTGTACTGCCCCACGATTGCCCCACAACAGTGTGGTATGGCCACAGTTTCACACACTTAATCAAAATGGCGTACCATCACCGATGGCGGAGCACGCGATCCGGCGATTGCGGAAAGATAAATTTCGCGAAAGTCCACCCACGGCGGCGGTGGCGGCGCCACAGGGTGCGGGCGGTATGCAAGCACCGTGATGATGTTGTTAACCTCTTCAACCCCGAAAAGTTTGCCAACTCCCGCGCGCGCACCCCGAGCGCCCGCACAGAGAATCGCCCTCATTCGGTCTCCTGCCCTCCGGACGCTAACGAAGCGGAAGGAAGAGTCGATCGTGGCCGATCGTGATCGCTTCCCCGGCCACCACCACCACTACCAGCACACTCTCACGAAGCGGTGCGGATCGATAAAGTTAGATAATTTGTTAGCAAACATTGATTAGAGGGGAAAAAAAAGGGTTGGAATGACACATTCAATAAGCCACACTCCACGGCCACCGGGATGAATGATCGCAATTCGTGAGGCGGCGGCAGCGGCAGCGGATCATCCATTAGAGAGATTGAAACGTTGATCAAGCTGGAACCTCTCGCTTATCCCCCACTCCCCCTGGGAAGGTCCTTGTACCACTTACCTCCCCATCGTCGCCGATGGCTATTCGTTCGCTCACGGATTGCCGTTGATCGTCCTGCGGCACCGCATCAAAAGCCACCGAGTGATGTCCGATCGGTGCGGTGGTGCTGCTCGCGGTGCTTGTAACGCAGGTCGTGATGGTGACGGAGGATGGAATGTTGCTGCTGCTGCTGCTGCTGCAGGAGGCCGCATCCCGTTGCCGGGCCTCCTCTGTCTCGAGCTTCAGCCGGGCGGAAGCGAGCGAGGAGTACGGTTCACGGTTGTCTTCTGGTCGGAGCTCGATCAGATGATCCTCCAGGTACCAGCAGGAGTTTGGTTGACTCGAACCGGCGGCATGATAAACCACAGACTCGCTGTGCAGTGGTGGTCTCTCCGCTGACTCTGGTGTTCCTGTCGCCGAAGACGAGGCATCCTCAGTCGCCGATACGGACACACCACCGATCAGTACGTCCTTGCAGCGTTTCAGATAGTTTTTCATCTTCGAACGACTTTTGCGCACCTCTCCGCGGCTCAGCGAGTCACAGGCATCGCCGGTTGATGAGGGTTCCGAGGACGCACTCATCACAAGCACCTCGTCGAGACCGGCGGGACCGAGATCGGTGACTAATCGACAGGAGCGCGAGGCTAGTGCCGTTGTCGAGATGGCGGAAATGTTTGCCGACAAATTGGCCGTTTCGTCGTGCACCTTCCACGTCTGATCGTCGAATGATTTCGTGCGGCGAGTATTCGGCGATACCTGGGGATGATAGGAGGTAGAGAAATTAAATGAGATTATTACAAAAATATTCTTCACTAAATAAACATGCGGAACATCTCCAGATTTTTGGAACCGACTGCTCCAACCACGGAGCGATTGCTCCAAACAATAAGATTACCATTTTGGTTCCGGTCGTTCTTCACCATCGAACCTCCCGCCGAATGCTGTCAGAATATTGAGTGATTTATGCTAATGAGTCAATTAATACCTTGTCAGGACTGTGCCGCGACTGCGTTTCGTTGTTCTACATAAAAGGGAATCCTCGCCGCGCTCAGGGCACGTTTTCACGAGCGCCAAAACCTTCGTCTACTTCAACCTGACGACCGCCGCCGGAACGTGTCATCACCATCCCGAAAGGCGCCTCCCAATTTCAGGCATCGGTTACAAAGAATCGCCAAAACTTTTGCCGCGAAAACCGCCATTCGAACACGAGAAAAACTGGAAATCGAAAGTCGAACCCAAAGATGGACATTAAGGCGCACCGGAACCGATCCTACTTGCCGCACATTTGCTTTCCCGCCCTCCCCCTCCCCGGTGGCCACCTTAATTGAACCCGGGCGTGCTGGCGAACGGAACTGCTCGAGTTTGTCGTGTAGCGACCCGACCCACCTTCGACCACCTCTTTAGCCAGCAGTTCGGTCGCTTCAAACGCAAGCGTTATTTCTTATTCATTTCGACTTTCGGCCGATGCAATTGATCTCAAAACGCCGACATTTAGGCAAAGCACGTCTACCACCGTCACCGGTAGAGGGCAGGGCGGGACAGCAAAACTGCAGTGTCAGCACCTACGCGGCCCGCAAGAACTCCTCGCGTGAGGTAGGCCCAATCCACAACAAGCCGCACCGCGAGGCCCAGCCCCTAGCCTATATTTGACACCGCTCGGATGTAGGTCGGTGCCGAGCCGAAGTCAGCTGCGCACCTGAAGAGGAAAGACGATGCTTTCTTACGGTAACGGGAAAGGGATGACAGAGGCGTAGGAATGACATAACCGGCGCCTCGACATCGGAGACATAGCACGCGCCCCGAACCCCCGAAGAAGAGGACAAGACGATGCTTTGTTCCGGTAACGGAAAAGGGAGAACAGAGGAAGGAATAACATAATTGGCGCTCCGATATCGGAGACATAGCACGCGCCGAAAACGTTATAGTTATAACACCCGAAGATCGCCGAGAAGTCCCGAATTACCGGTGCGCACATAGATCAATTATGTACGGATTGCGCAAATCAATCAATTATTGCATCATCCCGATCATGCCGAATCAGCCGATGACGTCAAGTTGACAGAAATTAACCAATTGTATCATCCGGATCACGCTGAATCAGCTCGATGATGTCAAGATTACAGAGATTAACCAATTGCATCGGCCCAATCCTGCTGAATCAGCGCGATGACGCCAAAATTACCTAAATTTACATAAGGACGAACTATGGAAAAGAGGGGGGAAGAGAGGGTGAGAAGGGACTCGTTACGTAACAATTAGAACTAAAATTAAGACTATAAAAACCCGTGAATTTCAATAAACGAGTTGAGTTGTATTTTGTGCCGAAACCTGTGCAGTCTCGTCTTTCACTGCTAACCATCTTCTTTCAGGTAAACCCTCCTCGGCCCCTGCCCCGCCTCTTGATCCTCTAGAGAACCCCACCCGCGGTAATTCTCTTCTGGACACCAATTGGCATTCCCGGGCAACTGACTAGCCTCCCCACCCCCGGGAAGGTTCCATAGTTAGTGCAGCGCTCAGCCTGTGGATCCGCTAGAGAACCCCACCCGCGGTAATTCTCTCTTGGATGCCACTTGGCATATACGAGCGGCTGACTAGCGTCTTTGCTGCGGAAAGGTTCTATAGGACAGCGCTCAGCCCTTCGATCCGCTAGAGAACCCCACCCGCGGTAATTCTCTTTTGGACATCGATTGGCAGATACGGGCAGCTGACTAGCCTTTCTGCTCCCGGGACGGTTCTATAGTTGGGTAGCGCTCAGCCTTTTGGTACGTTAGAGAACCCCACCCGCGGTAATTCTCTTCTGACCACCAATAGGCAGATACGGGCCACCGACTAGCCTCCCCTCCCCCTCTCCCTGGGAAGGACAGTCAGATAGATACACTCCTGGTGACAGCCTGCTAAAAGAAAAAGCGCCATCGACCACTCGGGCCATAGCGGCTGACGGACTTCATCAGTCCGTACATGATTAGGTCCAGACCCCTCTCCGGGTTTGGCCTCTTCATCTGGTGACAGCGGTGGGATATAGAATCCTATATCGCTTAGTAATTACCCGGTGGGTAAAAGAACGCGATATAATAAAAGTAGGGAAGTAAAGTGTAAAGTAGGACCGTGAAGTGAACATCGTCGACGTGCTTCCAACGGCATCCCAGAACAACGGCCATCACGAGGGAAAGCGTACCCGAAGATGTCGAAGCGGATTGCATTCACAATTCTGTGGTAAGTCATTGGTAGCAGGTAAGTACAGCGGGTGAGAAAATATGTGAAATAAATCCGCATGTATCGCCGGATACATTAAGCAAACTCACATGTATCACCAACGCTGACGGGTTCTGCACGGTACCGTTATTTGCCTCGGCCGACCGCCGAGGGACACAGTGGGTGAAATCGTGGTGACAGCTCATCATAATTGGTGAAATTTGAGCAAGCCGTGGTTCTTGTGCGCAACTCAGTCGGCATGCAAGCCATTGTCGATTGAATCGATTAAAGTGCTGATCTACGTTTGTACGCAAAATCAAAGAAAACCGCGCAGGCGAATATTGCCAGCCTGCCGGTACAAAGCTTTGAATGACTGACCGTACGCTACGAAGCAAGACGGCCGCAGCAAAGTCTCAGGAGACTCTTGCTAATTGCGACAACGTTCATTTTTCTGACGGTTCACCGGCGATTGTCATAACTAAGGCCGCCACGGAAAACCACGAGGAAATAGAAGCAGCGGTAAGTGAGGGGGCGACGGAATCCGTAAACCGCCGAGAATCTCTAGTGCATTGGCCAAGTGCGGGTCTCGCTGACTGGGAACCGGAGTCCGACTATTCGCAGTATTTTCGCGACTTTAGAAAGAGTATTGTACGCGATAGCCTCACTTTGAACAGAACCTTCCAAGAGCTGAAGATGAGCAAGCCGAGGGAATTTCCGATTGAGCGAGCCATGGGACTCATCCCAGAGTTCCGAGGTAGGGCCGACGAATTAGATCTCTTCATACGCCAAGTAGATCGCGTACGAGAGCGGAATATTTTAGACGAGGATGATCTTTTAGATATCGTCCTCACGAAACTCAAAGGTGATGCTGTGAGCCATTTCCATCGGATAAGAGCAAACAGTTGGGAGGAAATGAAGGTGCTTCTCGTCAAAGAATTTGGTGACCACTACAGTTTGGAATCGGTTTTCCATAAAATCGAGACCTTGGCACAAAGGGCCAACGAAACCCTCAAGAAATACAAAGACAGAACTCGAACCATGTTCGAGTGGATAGCGTCGTTTGCCCCCGATAGTGAACAACCATATGCGCTTCGGCACTTAAAGCACCATTTCGTGGCTGGGTTGAGGGACGAAAATTTGAAAACGATGGCTCTTATTCAAAAGTCCATGGATCTCGAGTCGCTGATGGATTATCTCGAAGAAGTGCACGACAACGCCGATCGCGTTACAGATGCGGCTCGTCGTCTCCGGATCAACGAGTATGACTCAAGACCGGTAGTTAATGAACATCTTTATGTTGGGGCTTGTGCGCATAAACCCCAAGACCCCCGAACAGGAAGATGGGATCAGCCATGGCCACAGGAGCCACGATACCAAGATTTTGGTCATGCAGCTCAGTCTTACAGATGCATGAATCCGGGTTATCCGATTCCCCCGTGGGGGTATAGCCCATATGGCCGAGACCATGGTACGCCCCCGTTAGGCGGATACGATCCCCGATATCCAGCCCCACCATGTGGGTATGATCCACATTACAGAGATCATGGGTATAGGACCCATCCTTGGGGGTACGATCCGTATTATAGAGACTACGGGTACAGGGAACAGTACTGGAGCCCGGAACCACAGTACAGGAATCACAATCATAGTGCACAACCTTGGGAAAAAGAGCAACGATCCAGAGACCAAGGCTACCGGGATCAACCCTTGGGATACGATTGTCCCAACCAAGATTTTCATTCATCCAACAAGCACCACTCGAAGCCCAAACAGCCTCGTCAGAATGAACACTTTGACCAGGAGGCACGACACGAGGGCAATGCCCAGGGAAATAGGAACCACGAGAATCGATCGAGCAACGATCGTCCACAGACATCACGTCCCGAACAACAGAATGATAATTCCAAACAAAAAAACTAGAAGTTGGGAACTTGCGTAAACGTAGTGACGATCGAGGTTCCCGTTATCATAAGAACGAAATCAAGAAGGAGACACATAGAGCGCACAATGAATTAGCGCCACGCAATGTGAGTGATCTCGTGAAAGATGAGACGCTCAACCTAAACATAAACAGCGCCATCCAACAGAGCCATAATAATAAGAATGTGGGTCACGTTAGGAAGGAGTTAGAATGCATAGGAACTGGTCTCGTCGGCATAAAATTGCACACCCTTCGAGGTGAACCCGAACCCATACTCTTTATGCTCGATACCGGTGCCTCAGTAAATTTGCTGCGCTGGAAAGAAGCCGTTAACATGGGTATGAATGGGATTAATATTAAAGCAATTACGCGACTAGCCGGGATCAGCGGAAGAATAATCGAAACTCTTGGGACCTGCCAAATCGATCTGAATATTGGAGGCATTTGTTTCCCAACAGTTTTTCATTTAGTGCAAGAATTAGCATTGCCAGGATTATTAGGAGCTGATTTTTTCCACCAATATGCATCAGAAATTAATTACAATGAGGGATATGTGACTCTACATCCACAAAGAAATATTGAGGAACCATTCAACCAAAACTACACGGTAGTGAAGGTTACAGAGGATGGAGCCGACAAGGCATCTCAAGGAATGGCGTTGCATTTTGGTATGATACCAACAACAACAGAACCAAAAGTACTGCTTCAGGAAAAACTGGAACGGAATAATTCCGAACAGGACGTGGATGTTTTTGTTGAAGTAGAAAATGATAAAGATTATCGCGAAACGGTCTTAGATACCAATTTTGGCAGCGATTTAGCTTCATATCGCAGCATCAAAGAATTGGATCGAGATTGGAAATCCCGAAAGAAAAAGAAATGAATAGGGACAAGCGAATCTTGAATCCATTTAATAAAACCGCTACTGGGCATTGGACAAGGAAATAAAAGGAAATAAATTATTCTATGACAAATCGATTCGGTACGAATTGAAAGAAACAATTGTACCATAAAAATGGAATAGGAATGAAAGGCTGAGGTAACAAACGGAATGGTTAACGGATCTATATGGATCCTAAAGAGATTGAAAACAAGGAATGCACTAGAGCATATCGGTGAACTTCCTCACCCTGATGGCTCATGAAAGACAAGACAGACCTCAAGTCACTTTCAAAGAAAATAACCGAAGATGGTTGCAAATAGGGTTGCACCAAAATAGAGGAACTAATCTATGTACGTTTTTTCTTTGAGATAAATGTTCTTGATCACCGAGACAGGACAAACAAGGACTCCTCAGGTGCAACAACGACGCTAGAAACCTCATCGGTACCCGTCGATCCCATCCGAAGTTACGGGGATCGATATAGAAGGACGATCCGATCCCACAGAACGATCGGACATAATTCACCAGAGTTGGAGACGTCGCGTCGATAGCAGAGCCTCTGCGCTAGTCACCCTACGGCCCGCTGCTACAGAACGACCAACCCCCAACATGGACCTAGATCGGAACTTCCCGGCAAACGTGCCGGCACGCAGCTATGATGAATGCGGTATCCAAATACGACCGCACTCGCATGCAGAGAATGTGAGCGATCATCCTAGGCGAGACGTACGGAGAGGCGCCTGTGAGGGTAGCAGCAACCGCAGTCCCAACGTGACCAGCACCGATCGCCATGGACAGGGTGGCAGTACGGAGCCGCTAACGGGAGAATCTGAAGCGTCGGTTTTCAGCAGCAACCCGACCTCGATGACGATGGCTCGACCGACTTGGCGTCCCGAATACCTGATGTACGCAAACGAAGCCGCGCGGTTGAAATCGTTCGAGGCTTGGCCAACGGCGATGTCTCCGAAACCACAACAGCTGAGCGACGCGGGATTCTTCTACACCGGCCAAGGCGACCAGGTGAAGTGCTTTAGCTGCGGCGGAGGACTGAAGGACTGGGAGCCGGACGATGACCCGTGGGAGCAGCATAGCATCTGGTACGGTAATTGCGCCTACAGGACGACGATGACAACACCGAAACCCCTGGACGACACCATGGATAACGAGAGGATCGCAACCCCGAGCGGCGGTCCCGACGGCAAGATCTGCCGGATCTGCTATGACAGCGAGTACAATACGGCGTTCATGCCGTGCGGCCATGTCGTGGCGTGCGACAAGTGTGCCTCAACCGTCACCAAATGCCCGATATGCCAGCAGCCGTTTTATAATGTACTAAAACTTTACCTGTCCTAGTAGAAAAGTTCGTAAACGAAATCGAACTTCTAGAGTTAACGTAGCGATAGTGAGCCCCGCGAGTGGCCACAACCAGTACTGCGATCGTGTGCTCACGGGAGCCACGCCAGCGTATAGACCTAAGAATTCCGCGATAGTGAACCCAACGTGGGTCACAAGCAATAAATCGGTAACTCCGCGATGGTGAGCTCACGTGAGCCACCAAACCGATAGAATTCCGCGTACGCAAGTCCACGTGGACTCTGCATTAGATTAGACTTCGCGAAAGTGAGCCCAGCGGGTGGCCACAATCATTCCTTCTATCGTGCGCTCACGGGAGCCACGCCAACATATAGAACCAGAATTCCGCGATAGTGAACCCAACGTGGGTCACAAGCGATAAATCGGTAACTCCGCGATGGTGAGCTCACGTGAGCCACCAAACCGATAGAATCCCGCGTACGCAAGTCCACGTGGACTCTGCATTAGATTAGATCGAAACTCCGCGAAAGTGAGCCCAGCGGGTGGCCACACATATAACTCCGTGTAGGTGAGCTCAGGATAGCCCCCCCCTCCGCCCTTTCTGACTGCATACACTCGTTATGCAAGGTAGATCCGCGAACGTGCGCCCATCGATTGGCCACGACTGATGAATCCGCGTATGTGAGCCCACGTGAGCCACACGGTAGCACCAATAACGTCAGCGAAGCATAGGAAAGAATGGGTCAAACGTTACCCAAATAGGGACCCCAAACGGACCATGATTCCGGGGGAAAATTAGGCAGCTTAGGGACCGGGAAGGCCAACGGTTCAGAGGGGGATACCAAACGATACGCACCCGGGTTCAAGTCCCGACCCCCCAACCGACTTGGAGCCCCGAAGAAATCGCGACAACGGTCACAACCCTTACGCATGGATATCTCAAAATTCAAGATTAGATCAAAAAGGCCTTTAGACATACAGGTATCAGACGGTCAGGAAGCGGAAGTAACTAAACAGGTTACCAGGAGGGAAACGCACGACACAGCTAGGAGTACAGGACCTCGACCTAGGGGAATAGCCACAAAGGTGACCGAGAAATTAGGAAAAATCTAGGCGCCGTCTCCTTAGTCCGGGTTAGGGTCACAACCCACCTATTAGCCCACCTATTAGCCTTAAGAACGGACCAGCTTGTGGAACATCTCTGCGAAATGATCCACAAGCGCCAGTAAGTGAGGGGGGATGTAGCGACCCGACCCACCTTCGACCACCTCTTTAGCCAGCAGTTCGGTCGCTTCAAACGCAAGCGTTATTTCTTATTCATTTCGACTTTCGGCCGATGCAATTGATCTCAAAACGCCGACATTTAGGCAAAGCACGTCTACCACCGTCACCGGTAGAGGGCAGGGCGGGACAGCAAAACTGCAGTGTCAGCACCTACGCGGCCCGCAAGAACTCCTCGCGTGAGGTAGGCCCAATCCACAACAAGCCGCACCGCGAGGCCCAGCCCCTAGCCTATATTTGACACCGCTCGGATGTAGGTCGGTGCCGAGCCGAAGTCAGCTGCGCACCTGAAGAGGAAAGACGATGCTTTCTTACGGTAACGGGAAAGGGATGACAGAGGCGTAGGAATGACATAACCGGCGCCTCGACATCGGAGACATAGCACGCGCCCCGAACCCCCGAAGAAGAGGACAAGACGATGCTTTGTTCCGGTAACGGAAAAGGGAGAACAGAGGAAGGAATAACATAATTGGCGCTCCGATATCGGAGACATAGCACGCGCCGAAAACGTTATAGTTATAACACCCGAAGATCGCCGAGAAGTCCCGAATTACCGGTGCGCACATAGATCAATTATGTACGGATTGCGCAAATCAATCAATTATTGCATCATCCCGATCATGCCGAATCAGCCGATGACGTCAAGTTGACAGAAATTAACCAATTGTATCATCCGGATCACGCTGAATCAGCTCGATGATGTCAAGATTACAGAGATTAACCAATTGCATCGGCCCAATCCTGCTGAATCAGCGCGATGACGCCAAAATTACCTAAATTTACATAAGGACGAACTATGGAAAAGAGGGGGGAAGAGAGGGTGAGAAGGGACTCGTTACGTAACAATTAGAACTAAAATTAAGACTATAAAAACCCGTGAATTTCAATAAACGAGTTGAGTTGTATTTTGTGCCGAAACCTGTGCAGTCTCGTCTTTCACTGCTAACCATCTTCTTTCAGGTAAACCCTCCTCGGCCCCTGCCCCGCCTCTTGATCCTCTAGAGAACCCCACCCGCGGTAATTCTCTTCTGGACACCAATTGGCATTCCCGGGCAACTGACTAGCCTCCCCACCCCCGGGAAGGTTCCATAGTTAGTGCAGCGCTCAGCCTGTGGATCCGCTAGAGAACCCCACCCGCGGTAATTCTCTCTTGGATGCCACTTGGCATATACGAGCGGCTGACTAGCGTCTTTGCTGCGGAAAGGTTCTATAGGACAGCGCTCAGCCCTTCGATCCGCTAGAGAACCCCACCCGCGGTAATTCTCTTTTGGACATCGATTGGCAGATACGGGCAGCTGACTAGCCTTTCTGCTCCCGGGACGGTTCTATAGTTGGGTAGCGCTCAGCCTTTTGGTACGTTAGAGAACCCCACCCGCGGTAATTCTCTTCTGACCACCAATAGGCAGATACGGGCCACCGACTAGCCTCCCCTCCCCCTCTCCCTGGGAAGGACAGTCAGATAGATACACTCCTGGTGACAGCCTGCTAAAAGAAAAAGCGCCATCGACCACTCGGGCCATAGCGGCTGACGGACTTCATCAGTCCGTACATGATTAGGTCCAGACCCCTCTCCGGGTTTGGCCTCTTCAGTCGTCTGTCCGTGGTGGTGGAATTGGGGCCGCAACAGTGGCCCTCCGGTCAGTACAAAG
>NC_064875.1:69798467-69810967 GCF_943734745.1 Anopheles darlingi
TGCGGCACTTTGGTGTAGTAGGCAAGCTGAACCGAGGATATTTGCGAATTCATTAAAACAATTTCAACTAAAGCACAACTGTGTTGTATCACCATGTCACAAACATGCGTCAACACCCGCACCCAGGCAAGGCTGAGGCCGGTAGGTAACTCTCGTTAAAGACTCCACCCAAACGTGTCACGCAATGTACGCAGCTCCGGCAGGTGGGGACACTCTCGGTGGCTGTCTTGAATTACAGTACGGACACTTTAAGGAGGTATTTTTCTTATAAAATAAATTTCTTATACTTTTAGGACCGCATCAAAGTATCCAGAGTATAGAACAGCACAAATTGATGTTTGGCACCTTCTCTTTAAAATTAAATCACGAATCCTGCGACAACACTGATACTTCGATCTATTCAACCCAGGCCTTATCATCTGACATTCGATTGGAATTTACTAGATCGTCATCAAATTTAGAGGTCACATAAACAAAAGCACTCTCCAGGAATTCACTCTCCGGTGCAATCTTTGTGGACATTCTCTCTATCACACCCTCACATTGTCACTCTCTTAGCATCACAATTGCAACTTGTTTGACACCTTTAAGCCGCTCGAGAATTCGTTTGTTCCTTTGACCAGAAGGTAGAACACGGCTTTACTGGAGGATTAACCACGTAAACCGCCAACAGCGGAGGGTATTAGGTAACTAAGGATAACCGGCATCCAGTGGCAGGCTAATTCTACGCCACGCGAAACGTGTGGGTGACAAAAACCAGAGAGCTTTTCATCGCTTCGCTGATGTTGCGCTATTGCGCAGCCGCCACTTTCGGTCGCATCATTCTCACTACCAAGCTCTCCAAGTGATTGGCAAAACAGGCCAAGGAGATTTAAATATTGCTTACCTTTTAAAGTACGTTATGTTCGATTTATCATGCATTCGAGGTTTTCTCTTTACGTTTTAGAAATTTTCATTCTTAGAAAGATTCATTCTTTGGCCATTTTGATTCTTCCTAGGGAAACGAGAACTTCAAATGGAGCGTCGCAGGATTATTACTTCCGTTTCCAAGCGTTTCTCTTCCTACGGTTCGCCACGGTGGATCACCGGCATGGCAACGGGTGATACACGTTGTCACGAGGATACCCCCGTGTGCCACTATTTGCTCAATAACGCGTCCATCACCACCGGTTGGGGCGCGCGTGTACGCGTGGACCAGATTCCCGTATTTTTCAATAATGTGCCGCCTGGTGCCAGGCTGGCTGTCGCTATACGCCAGCCACGAGTGAATTAGTGGCCCCGTCCCGCACCGGCACCCGTGACTTAACTGGAAAACTTTCTTGTCAAAAACAAGCGCCCAGCGTTCTTGGATGATTTAGCGTTTTATTGCAGTTTCTTCTTATGCTGGGCGAAGTAATCAAGCAACCGGTTTATTATGCGGGAAACAAACATTTGCTAGGCATTTCACGTTTGCTGTTACACTATACTTTAACATTGAATATAAAACGTCTGTAAACGTCTGCAAACGACATTTAAACGTTTAACCACTTCTAAAGCATCGAATGCTGTTTTATCAACGTTTATGCTACCATATTTGTTTTTGCTCTGGCCCCCAACCTGACTGACCCCAGAAGGAACAGAATAGCCTTCCAGCCCATCGCACACGACCACGCGACCCGCAACTATCTGCGACATCAAAAGGTTATGCGACCGCGAAGGGCCGGTTTTAAAATGCATCAACCTCCCCCTCCATGCCACGGTTAAAAGCGAAATCCAATGTCACCAGCTGACTGTCAAGTGACGACATGTCCTGCTAAAGCATGGCCACCGATACTGACCGGTAACGTGCGATGACATGAATTATTGTTGGTCTCTTCCGTGCGGAGCCGCCATCCACTATCTGTAGTCCGCACCAGGTCCGCATGTTGATGCTTTCTACTACAGAAACTGCGTGACACTGTGTCGTTGGGCATGAAGTTTCAGAGTGACCTGCATTATTCTGAGCTGCTAAAGCTAAACGGTTGCTGCTAGGAGGAGCCTTACAAAACCCTCCTAACCACATCCGATTCGGAAGCCGGCCGGGGGTTGGGGATTTCTAATTCTGACAGCTGACTGACACACCGCGCCTGTCACCGGTCCTATGCTGCGATCGCCTTACCGGGAGCAGTTATGGTCCGAAGGCATCGTTATGGGTTTTGTCGGCGTCGGATTCAAATACTCGATGGGGCCGGAGGCTCGGCTTTCATATGCAGCACCATGCAGCCGTGCTGCCAGCAACCGACGTAGAACTGCTTTGTTCTGCGACAATCTCCGATAGGCACGACTGGGAATGTCCACACTTTCTCACGTTTCGCTTTCCTGTTTCCAGTGCCAGATGATAAACGTTATTTTTTTCACTTTCCAACTTCACGATTTACTCTCGATCTTCACCATCTGCTTCCGATCATTCTTGTACTGTAGTGGATGCTATTTCTTCTTCAATCAACAGTTTCCTTTTGGGAAAATAAAGAATACCAACAACAAAAGAAATGATCGGCCAAGAAAATCGACCAACATTGTCTTGAGCTTCACAGTGCCACTGCCCACCAGGGGAGCAGGGCGTGTGAGTGTGTGTGTGAAGATAACGATAATCGCCGCTTCTCCACACTTTCCAACCCACGTTCGGGAGGGTATCCGATTTTGCACCAAGCGCCCCAAAGGTTGCCCACATAAATCTAGGCCATCTAATGATGAATGAATCGAAACCGTGCGGTGCCGTGACTCCTGCTACGGATGCTGCTGCTCCTGCTGCTGCTGTTTGCACTCTGTCGCCACCTTTCGCTCTCAGGCTCCCGCGGTTTCTCAATCAGTTCGGCTTGGGCCCATCAGCAGCGGCCCCTGGCCACCTCCCCCTCCCGAAAAGTCCCAATCAGATGGGGTGGCAAAGGAGCAACAGCTTGATCGTCGTTGCAGCTGAAGAAGGCATTCCGATGATAGAAGCCACACCGAGGTGCACAGCATAGCCAGCAGTGAATTATGACCAGTTCCGGCACTTGGCATACACACACACACAAATACTCATTCTCTGTGGTGTCCCTTTCTCGCGAGACCTAGTTAGCTTCTGGGAAGCGTTTGAGGATAAATAAACATGTGTACCCTTTGGCCTCGATTGGGGATAGGCTTTTCACCTTCCCTAGACCCTTCCTGGCGTGCGCTCCGTCGCTTCAGCTGCTTCCTTCCGTTGCGCGATTCGGTGGCAATGCTCGCTATCTGGTGGCTGGTGTGCCGTACCGTGGCTCAGGGATAATAAATGATCACCGGGCACCAGGGCGGCCCCGGCTGTGACCGTGGAGCGTGAGTTACTCGGCTGTGATTGGGAATGTGCTTCCTACAGGAGGCAGATCAGAGTCCTCTCGCCCCGGAGAAGGGAATAAATTGACGATCTCTTCGCCAGTCGCCGGTCATACTTTCGCGAATTCGCGACCAATCCGACGTCTGGCGGTGAAAAGCGATAGTATGTTCTACATTTCTGATCTGCTCCCGTGAGCCCCGTTACCATTGGAAACCTACTTCTACGCATCCAGATCCATTAGGATCTGTCAACGCCAGCGAGGATCGTTAGGTTCGGATTTTCTGGAAAGCCTCTGATTTGCGATCTCCTGCTTAGGCTGAAGTTACGATTGCCTATCTCGTGGAAATAGAGGAAAATTTACAACCGTCCAGTGCAGCCGCCTCCCAGTAATCCGATATTGGCGACCATTCTCGAGCAGCTCAGCACGGCTTTGCGATCTACTTTCACTTTTACGCGTGCGCGCGCGCGCTCGCGCGCTCGCGCGCATCATCGCACATTGTCCCACGCCACATTCGGAAGTCGCATTTTGCACATTTGCATTCTTCAAAGAAACGCAATATGCGCTTCGAACAATACAGCCATTGGCCCCTCTGGTGCTGGACTCTAACATCAATCCGTTGAGATCCCGTCACATTGACAAACGAAGATACACGTCGTTGTCGTCGTTGTCGTCGTCGTTATTGGGAGAAGAACACCATCGACCACAAGGTACGTCTTGCTTTCGCTGCGCAAACTGACAAATCGAGGACTCGAGCCACCGAAGTGCTGGCGTCCCGGGCACACATGTCCCCAACGCCAATGCTTGACAGCATCTTGTCCGCCTGTCGAAGCTCGTTAGCATGTGTAAATGTTGCTGCATCGCGACGGAGATGCTACCAGCGGCTACCAGTCTTGGGTCTTGGGCACGCACGCGAAACAAAACAGTAAATATGATGTTCGCATTGCGACCCCGGTGACACAGATCAACGAAAGGGTCCATTATTGTTGGTGCACGCGGTGTGCGAACGCGCTGGCCGCACAATGGACCACAAGACACAGCAGATCATCATCTTGTTGTGGCGTGAATCTTGGAGCTGCCAGTGGGGATGGATTACAAGGTGGATCTAAGGGAGAATCTACTCCATCCCTATTGACACAGGCCAACGAGGCTCGGCTACTGACCTGAAGGACTGACGGGCTCACTTGAAGAAATCCAAAAAGGCCAACCAAACGATGACGCCGGGAACCCGGGGCCCATCCAGCAAACACCGTGCGTGATCGTCGTGATCGGCATCGGCATCGGGGTGGCTTTTCGGGATCGGCTGGCAAGGTAACGGCTATTGTTAAACCATTACGCGATCACTACCTTCTGGGCCACCAACCGTGCAAGCACCTGGGACGATGAATGAACCGACGGTGACACATTCGATGATGGCGCCGGCTAGGCTGGGTTTGATTCGTAACCGATTCGATAGACCACCATCCATCTATCGAAAGCCAATTATAAGTCAAACGTTTGGCGGGTTTAAATGCCCTTTTGGCAGCGAAACATTGTTGCATTCAAATAAGCTGCCGGCTACGAAGCGAGATCGCAGCCAACACCAACAGTTTGAGCACGAAAAGGCTGAAAAGAGACCTCACGATATTTAATGAAGGTACTGTAAATAAGTAGAGAAAATTTCCATGTTCTCTACTATAAGTTAGATCAGAAAAAGTTTGTTAAACATATCGTAAACAAAAAACCACCTTTCACGGTATGTTTAACTTACAAACTAGGCAATGTAAAGTAATCCAATTCTCAGTCTACAATATCCATGTATTTGACTTGTTGTATTCTTCAAACTTTCCTTGTGTTCTGCGATTTTAATTCTAATATATTTTCATCACTTCACTTGAAACGTTTATAAACTCGCGGCGTGCGCGGAGACTATTTTCCGGAGGAATTTTCCGGAAAAATCGGACAAGTGACGCCAACAATGGCCAAAAGAGGGCGCTGCAATCATTTTTTGAGCGACCTCTCACGCAAACAACTGGACTTGCATGCAAACCAGTACAGTGATAAACATTAGACTAAACGCATATTGCCGAACAAAACCCATTTTTTTTAACGAAAATTCGTCTGCGAGGCACTGTAGCGGTGAAATCGTTTAAATTAACCGTTAAAAACCCGTTCGCCGCGTGCCCGCAACCGTTCGAGCTTGGATTCAGAGAAACTCCTGAAGCAGCTGATTGATTCGCGTGAGTGCTCAGCCGGCCGGCCAAACATCGGTTCACGGTTAATTAACAACAACGCAAACCATTACCCACTGATCACCCACGAGTGCGCCACCTTTCCCTTTCGCTACACGTTTCAGCCAACCACCGCACCGGTCGATCAACACGGAATGGCAAGATGACGGATCGGAACAAAGCTTAATTAGGTTCAAAAACAACAGGACGCGGGGCGGAACATGTTAACACCATTTACACGGACCAACCGACCGACCAACCGCAAGAGCATAACATCTTACTAGCGCCAGTCCGGTAGTGTTGTGTCGCAATTCGCCCTTCGCGTCACCAGAGCACCGTAATGCTGCTCCAATTGTGTGTGTATGTGTGGCTTGGTGTCTGCAGGCAGCATGACTCATAATCTCGCGCCATGGGAATTTATGTTTAACCAAAGTGGCAAAGGTAGCCGATCCCCGATCCCCGAGGCCGACGCTTAACATCATATTCGCGGGGTCCCTTTTCATGTGGCGAGCCGGTGAACAGAACAGAACATAAACCGGACGGACATGCTCATTCTCATTCACCGAGAATGGATCGACAGGAGTTGCGCAAAAACGGGGCAGCAATGAGAGCATATACAAACAGATTGTTTCAAGAACGATCATTTATCTTGCGCTTAGATGCATAATGACTCGAAACACGTCGCGCTTCTCGAAAAAGTCTGGAGGGCAGACATCGGGGAAGGGAAGTGTACTCCATTCTAAACTCCCTATTAGGCTACAGACATGAATCATGACCCTTTTGCTGTTTTGGTTAAGCGATCAACGCAACGTGCAACTGGAGATGAATCCCGTCTCGAGGTCAGAGTTCAATTTCTGAATGTTCTCCTCGGAATAGTAAATCAATGTTTTGCCTTCAACCGTAAATAAGTCATCACGAGGCATTTACATTTAAAAAAAAACACACACACCCGTCTCTATTTTAGGTCTCATACTCCCACAGCACGTGACAACAATCGTCGCACAGACGATGAACCATAAATTCAACGAATTGTCGAAAGTGCCAACGAACCTTTGGCATGAAGTAACCGACTCAGCAAACACCTCAAGAGTTACACCGTTCCATGTTACGCTCCGGTTTTGGAATGCTGGAGGTCAGTGCTGGTGGGCTGCGCTAATCCGTGCGTTGTGATGATGCGTGCGCGTAAATTGCGGGAAAATGTTTTATGTTTTTCTTTCCAAAAAAAAAGCAGTCTGCAAGTTTCTCGGGCTCGGGCTGTGGCCGTTGATGCGCAACCGCATTTCTTCGTGCTTTGGTGTGGTGAATGATGAATGTGTTGCGATGTCGGCGACGCAGACGATTGCAGACGCAAAAAGGCATTTATCTTTGTAACCTATCATTGCGCTCTAAAGGTTTCCACACCTTGGCGAACACGAAGGGCGCCCTGCTTACTGCATTCTTCGGTTTGGGAGAGAAAACTAATAGTGATTGATTCAATCTCCTAGCCAACCTTTCGCATCAGTGGCATCATTGAGCATTAAATTAATTTGGTTTGTTTCTGGGTTTGCAGGTGAACCCCCTTGATGGCCCACCATTAACCATTGTGCCATTGGTAAAATTAAGGAATATCACTTTTCCTTCCATTCAACATACCGACCAGCTATCGATAGAGCGCAGAGAAACCAAACATTAGTTTGTTTTTAAGAAAAAGTATGCTAAAGGATGATGATCACCTTGATCGATCGATAATATGCGTTTCATCGTTCATCGGTCGATTGAGAGCCTACATTTTGCCAAATCTATTGCAGTAACTGCGGTCCAGCTGGCCGGCCATATTGCGGAGCATAAAACGACTTCATGATTGAACCGTTCAGCCGGTTCCCCCTCTCCACCGTTTATGCTCATTATCTTAATGAATATGTTCACGATTGATTTATGGTAGCGTAGCGGCTTGTCTCGAAATGAAAAGAAGCGAAAATTCGTGCATTTTACGTGTCCACCAGCCGTAAAGTCTGCGCGTCCGTCATGTTGGGCGCCAGGGGACACCTGGTAGGGGAGTGGACGGTACACGGACGGGCTGGTGCCATTACTAGAGTGCCACCGATGTCAAGGGGATTGGCCCCACAGGAAGCATATGCTCATAAATAGTCTGTAAATCGGTCCCAGGTTCTGGGAATTACCGCTACATAGTTCGATGCTTTTTTTTCTTGCTGGACACCACGCCGACCGGGCATGGGTGGGGCCACCCCCAATACGGGACGGGCGTCTCCATAAAAACCCTCCCGAAACATTTCCTCCTCCGCCTCGTGCACATGGTATGCTTTGGATTCTAAATACCTCGTGCTAAACGCTGTCCAAACGCGTTGGTTCCAATGGCAGTAGTGGCCACGGTGGTCGCACTCCCTCTTAATGACCAACTGGGTTGGCCACAAACCCATCTTCTCCGTTCGAAAGATTCCAATTTATGGTCTCTAACCATCCGGAAAGGAAGCTGCTACTCGTTCGTTGCTGTCGCTGCCACCGAAAACCCGCGCCACGATCACGGCGATGTCGATGTCGATGATGATGATGCTGCTACTGATGATGATGAGTCTTCTCTCGCTCGCTCGCTCGCTCACCTATATTTACCGCATTCCGGCTGGGTGCTCGGCGCGATTGTTTTCCTTTTTTTTTTCGCCCCTCATCTTGTTGTTGCTGCTTGCGAAATACATTCCCTCCACCCCACTCCTTTCGTGGCGAGGGAGGGGGGGGGAGTGCCTTAACGATCAGGAAAATTTGTTGCTTTTCCATCCAAAACCCCACCCCTCCGTCGGAGGCGATGTGTGCGAAAATCGATCGATAGCTTCATTATCATAAATCGTGATGAGATCACTGGCTCGTTTGAGCGTGATTTCTCTCGTTTATCAAAATATCGACGAGACTTTCATTTTTTGCGTGTCTCGTATCGAGCATTTGAGCATTTGTGGGGCTGAGCAAGCCATTCCCCCACGTTACTGAAAGAACTGTCTCGGTACATTCGTGAGGCCAACGAGTTACTGAATAGTTCAAGTAGGTGAATCCAGAAAAGTTTTACAAAATGAATGTTTCTTTCGGTTGCGGCCGTTGTTAGAAGCTCAACTACTAAGGCTTCTCTTTAGCATAGTACGGAAGGGGTGCGAATACTTTACCCTGGACAGCGTACACCCTGGAATGGTGGCCACGAGCTGCAGGAAAAGGAGTGTCCGGAATAAAGGGTATCTAGAGCAGACGATTTATGGCCTCGCGAGGGTGTAGCCTATGAACCTAGTGTATGACACGTGCTTCTTTGTTCCAACCGTTTCCTGGGCCATTTCTGTTCCACTCGCAACTCCACCGCAACTTCAACGTGCCGAAAACCCCAGCATAAATGCGGTGCGTGACGTATACGGCTCAATCTATGAAGCAGCAACAACAAAGTTCCAACTATTTACGGTTAGTCCGAAATTTCTCCCGATACCCCCAACATGAGATGCAAACCAATTTGTGCCCGTTCATTATACGCCAGGCCGGCCCATTTCATTGTTAATTGGGAACTGCGGTCTCTGGCATTGAAATGCATTTCGAATACTAATATGAATGAAGGTTCGGCATATGAGAAGGATTCATTTCACTAATTAAATGAATACATTGCATCTCAAATGTGGATTTGAATATGCGATGGTGGCCGATGGTCCACAAGCATAAAATTGCAATTGAGTTTTGAATTGTAAAATTAGAGTGTTGCCACCATAACAACAGTTTCAACTGGCTTTTTTATGCAAAAAGCTAATTATTGCTTCGTCGTATACTATACTATTTGCAGTGCTCCAAATGAGTAGCAACGAAAATAGATCAACCTGTCGATCGTATCATACACCTTCCTGCTCACGTAACAGCGTCATCCACGAAAACTGGTTGCATGGAATGGCTACCATTAAATTCCAAACACTTTTGTACACCCGAAGGACAACTGGACGAAGCGGCACACTACTCTTCCCGTCACCGGTCATCCAATTAGCGCTCTGGACGATCGAAAAGAAGTCTGCAAGACGTCTGCGCCGTTATGCTGTATCCCAGTCGGCTGTGAAATGGATGGATGGGTTTTGGGTGAAAATGGCAAACACCTAACCGCTACCGTAGCAGAAGCCACAGTAAGCCGCGACGCTGCGAAAGGTTGTGAAGACGGCCAGGCGTCGGACGGGCGGATAATGGCCACCGGTTAGCGGCTAGTGGCCGCGGGCAATTCGGGACACGATGGGTATCTGGGCGTGCGGGCGCTACACACTTTCCGTTCTATTTGGTCTGTCCATCGATGCGATGCACACAGACCGACCGGACTGCTGCCCGGTTGTCAGCTCCATTAACTCACACCACTACTGCCGTCACTGTTTCCCGGGGAAAATGTGGCCCAACCCTCGGTTTCAATTTTCCTGTCATGACTGTCAGTCGGTCGTGCTCGCCCGCCGGGGGGAGGGGGAGGAGGAGGGGGGAGACTGTCGCCCGGAAGTACCAGGCCACATGCGAGACACGCAATCAACCCTCGGTCCTCGCACCGGCTATCGATCGACATTGCTACGTTTAGAGCGACCACCCCAAGGCCACACGGGTCACACTATCTTGGACTCCCGTTCGATCGATTCTGAAATGCATTCGCTCTCTCTCTTTCTTTTAGTTGTTGTCCAACGGGTCACTTGTCCCCATCCGGACTGCAATCATATTGCATAACAATAGCGACAGAATCCAGCAGCAACAGCAGCAACACTGCAGTGCGGTGTCGCATGTTGCGCTCTCGTCAGAGTTGCACTTGAAACGTGGTCCGGAGTCCGGCTTTTTCTGTCCCATTTACCGCGGCGTACCGCGGTCACGCCGCACATGAACTCATCAGAATAATGGAACACAAAGCAGTAATATGCTAATGTTATCGAACGAACCCCTAGTGTAGCCAGTACGTGTACGGGGTGTAGCCAGTACGTGTACAGTAGTACGTGTGTGTTTTATGAAATTTGATTCCCTTTTAGGCTTGAGGACTCTTTAATTTTGAAAGTAGCGAGACGTTATACGGTAAATGATTTGAGCTGCATAGAGCAACAAGCATTACACAGGAAGTGATTAAACTCCTTCTTGGGTGGGCTATTCCCATTCCCAGCTTTCTATTATTATCCCGTGCACCCGAATTGTCCCATCATCGGAGCAACAGATGAAATCGAAAACGCACCAACAAACATTCCATCACTCAATGTGCACCACCGTCTCATCACCATTAGCGTAAAGACGACAGAGCGCCAGAGTGTGTGCGGAACCGCCATTAAATGGAACAAAATTGACCGAACTTTCGTCGTTGTCCCTTAGCCTTTCTGGGACAAAGCTGGCCATGACGTCGGTAAGTCTGCCACAAACTCTATGCTCTCAGCCTCAAAACCAAGCATCAACCAGCCATCAGTCAGCCACCTTCGGCTCCTCCTCCTCCACAACTCCACAGGAGGTTCGATTGGCGATGGTGAGAGTAGTAGCTTGCTGTGAGCTTCGATCGCGCGGCGCTTCGCGCATTTCGCGCCGTGTGGTCCGGGAAAGCGTACACCACTCACCACTCGAGCAGCGGTGGCGGTGGTTTACTTAATTCCCTCAAAGGCCCCACCGCATCGACCATTACCAACACGCAGGAGTGACCAAAAGAAGACAAAACCGCGTGCCGCTCATGGCGTTCGCTTTTCCGCTAATTTTCCGCCCGCCGGCCCGCGTGCGAGGTGCGAGACTGCGCGCCATCAAACCGACGGCATAACCGCACCTCGATCGGTGTACCGATTTTGGGATCGGAAATGATGATCATGCGCCTCGCGGTGCGTCTCCACGTCTGCGTGAAATTGGGTATTAGGTTATGGGCTTTAGTTCGGAAACAAACTTCCCCCAGCGGGATTATTAAATGCAATGGCGACGATGCCATTTGTAGGATGGAAAGGTCTCTGCTGCTGCTGCTGCTGGCACTAATATTTAACTGAACCATAAGTTTGTGTAGTAGAAGCTTCAAATCAAATCACCTCGTAACTCACTTCGTCATCCACCGCCGGATTCTTCTGGATGCCAAGGCGAACCTTCGAGTACTGCTTCATGAGCACACGCCAGACGACGTACGCCATTCTGCTGCTAGTTCTTTCTTCGTTTTCTCCGTTCTAGGGCGCTTAACGGGGGGAGGGCGCCTAATGATCACTCCAAAAGCTATTCGCCTCGCATTACAATCGGGCGTTGAATGAAGTGCTCGTTGCTTCTTGAACTTTTTTCTCCTAAAACCCTCTGGGTGCCCTTTATGCATTCATCACTGACCCAACCATCGATCCGATCGATTCGATTGCACTAATCTGTGGGCTGCGTTTCAACACTATCAACACTATCACAACTGCGCCAGTAGCCGTTCCCTTGCCACGCTATGGCGTTTCTCTTTCATCGATTATTTTACAATACACTACACATAATGAGCCTGACTGGCGGGAGCCGGGAGGAGGGGTGGTCCGTGGCGCATTATTACTTCTTTTTCCACGCATCAGACAACGGCCGCGAGGCTCTTTCACTTCATTGCACTCCACTCCACGCGCTTGCACGCGGTCTGCCTATATTTTCCAATCCACTTTTCGCCTCCCAAAAAGCGAACGCGATTGACCACTCGATGGCCACCGGCAAAAGAGCGCGACGCCGCCCGGGGTTTTCCACGGTTTGCAGAAGAAAAAAATCTTGAAATAAAAACGTTTAACACTCCATTTACTCGCACAAACCGCGAAAGGCGTCACCGCATCGCTCGGGCACACTTATCGTAACCCATATTTTCACCACCGCAAATGCATCCGATGTTTGACCTACAGAAAAGGGACTTCACTTTTCTACCGATTGTCCATCCGGTTGGACTGGTGCACTGGGACAAATATGCCACCTGATTGCGTCGTACGATCGATCACCTAGCAAATTCACACTCGCGACACTCGCACCAGGACACCAGGCACCAGAACTCACCACGACC
>NC_064875.1:69815967-69823467 GCF_943734745.1 Anopheles darlingi
AATGATCTATAGCGTCATGATACTAACCCGTCAGCACTGTGTCCTTATTGATGATTGTACCACCACACTTATAGGAGGTGCTGCGCACAGATTCACGATGAAAAATGGCCACATGCCAAGGCCACATTCCTGGGGCTGATGTAGCACCACCAAAAATGAGACCTTGCTTCAGCGTTTGAACCTGGCCGCACCGTTGCGCCAGACCGGAATCGATCGTGTAAAGCACTACGATTGAAGCTAACAGAGTGCACCAACGGTGAATCCAATGAGCTCTTATCACCACCATTTTGCTTACAATTAATTCCTGTGGCAATCGCTGGCAGACGTTCATCACAATTCGTTTTAAACACAGGACTAATACCGGTGGCTTCTCATTACCCTCTTCACGCGATCGCGGTCACTAACACTTGCGCTTGAAAAACAAAATCCATCAATGATCATGCTAATGCTGATAGTGGTGTCGTCGGGATTTTCAGGTTCACATAAATCCGGTTTGACCAGCTATCAGCTGTTTGTGATTCCACCTACAGTCCGGTCACAAACACAGCCACCACAATTCCGGTTTCTTCAAGCGTTTCAAGTGATCTCCAAGCTACTTGAAGCTCGTTCAACGAACACATCTTAGGGAATCCCGTTGAACACCACTCATTAGAGAATATTCTGAAAATTACAGTCATAAAAACCCCGCATTTAACCTCAAGACAAATCCCCCGCGAGGTGTGTACTGGATGCCAGAATTTATTCACTGGCTCAATTTATTATGTTGTATCAGTACAACCCCAATCCCATAGATTCTACTCATCTTTCTATGCCCTCGTGGTTAACCATTTCATGCAAGACTGCAGCGTAGCAGTACGGTGCTATCGACCGAACCGGATGAATCTTCCTTCAGAGGACAATCGTAGAAGTAAATCAAATCTGCATCCCACCGACTGAAACCAATATAATCCGCCGGTATGGCATGCTGGCTATCGCTGTACTCGAAGAACGGCCGCTTTTCACCGTCTTTCGTCAGTTGAACTCGACCATTTTCGAACACTTCCATGCGGAACACGAGTGGCCGGTAGCGACTTAATAAACGCGGTGTGGAGGCTTCCTTGAGCACCACATTGTTGAATGATTGATCGCGACGCCGGGTTTGTCGTCGGGCTACACTCTGCGTGTTTGACCAACCACTGATCACTAGCTCGATGACGGTTTCATCGAAAGGATAAGCCGATCGACCAAAACGAATGTGCCCATCGTTCGATCCAAGGATACCGATGCGGTAGTAGCGCGAGTTGTGAGTTCGACCGACGTTACGGAAGCTGCTCGTCGGAAAATACTCCAGTGTCTCGTTATAGCCGGGCACATGATCATACTGTAGGCATCCTGCGATCGCTGTAAGAGAATGATCAAGTGAGGTATTGAACGATTTAAAATCTGCTTCGTCTTACCATCAAATGGGTTCGTGAAAGATGTAGCTGATTCGCTGGATCGAATCAGCAGAGTGATCGCTACGATCCAAACAGATAACGATCGTTCCATCATCGTCTACTCTGAACGAATATTTAATACGGAATGTGCTGCTTCTGAGGAGCACGAAACGATCACCTCCTCGTGAACTTGAACCTGTTCCAACCAATACATTGATGGATGTGTTCCATTACGGTTCTTATACAAATGCTTCATGAAATATTTGGATCAATGTATGTTTTTAAAAAAAATAAAATTAATTCCATCAGGGCTAATCAATGTTGGTTATATTAAATTGACTATTGTTTTACTTAAACCTGTTCTTATCTTCTCTGTTTTCAAACGGACAAAATGAGCCAGCAATTCGAATGTGAGATTCTAGAGTAGAAGGAAATTTTCGATATTTCCATCGTTCTTCTTCACCTTTTCGAACTGATTGAAGCTTCTAAAAATATAGTGTTCGGCCAGTTTTATATTTTTTTTGCCTAAAAAACTCTGATTGTTTCGTAATTTAGACACCAACCCGTATGCAACATGTCCTTCTATATCCCAATAAGGCCTTCAAGATTTAATGAGAGGTTTGTGCACGTGCCGTTGGCTTGAGTGATTTGCTGGCTGCTGGACTACTACAAAACGTTATCTCTTCAATTGCTACATCTTGTACTATATTTATGTTTGCAAAGGGATCCCACAATTGTCGTGAGTGTTTTATTATTCAGTTCTTTTTCGTCATTACTGATGCTGCAGTGTATACTGTATCGTATGTTGCGCCATACTATAGCGGGCAGTCGTAGAAGTAAATCAAATCCTTGTCCCACTTTGTGAAACCTATGAAGTGCGCTGGGATCCGTTTCTCGTCAATAAACTCCAGGAACGGTTCTTTATCACCGGCTTTCGTGACACGCACTAGTCCCCTAGTAGACACCTCTAGCAGAATGATAGTGGGACGGAACGGCGAAAGCAGACCTTGAGTCGGTATTTCGGACAATTGCAGGTTGGAAAACGCATTTGTCAATGTTCGATGTTGTCTTCGACCTACACTTTTGGTGTTTCCCCAGCCTGATATAACTGTGGTAGGAGTAAGAATAAATTGGATCATTAAAGACACGCTTCCAAATCAAAATCTTTAACGAGCCTACCGATTTCGATCACATCTCTGCCGTAAGGATATCTGGAGTCACCGAAGCGAATGTGTCCATCATTCGTCCCGAGTATGCCGATCTTGAAGATCCTGGATTTGTTGGTATGGCCCACATTTTGCAGAGTGTTGGTTGAAACGTAATCGAGCTGTCCATTATAATCTGCTACATGAACATACTGCTTGCAGCCTCTGATAGCTGAAATGAAGGATACTAAAGATTAACTCATTAAACACCTACACCTACTTACCATCAAATGAGTTAGTATGGACTGCCTGTGCGTGCAGCAGATGAGAACTTAACGGAATCAGCAACAAAATCAATGCAATTGACTTCATTGTACGCTTATTTAGTGCACACTGCTCCAGGAACGCTCAGACAGTTGCGAAAAGTTATGCACGAGCATTTATAGTTCCCCGATAAAATGACTATGATTTGCTTAATGATAGCAAACGACAATATTTGCTTGCTGAGTAATCTTACAAGATGCTGCGCTGTATTGTAATAATTTCGTTTAGGCATTACTCAAACAACTCATGATATGGCGTGACATTGTTTAAATATAGTCACGAGATAGTTTAGAAAACTTTATTATTGGTAAGATTTAGCATAGATAACGCCCAACGAGTTCCATTGGCTGATAATGTAATTTACCCTTTTAGCTAGCTCCGAGCTATCAGCGTCACCATTTGCAAATAGAGTATGTCTTCGTTATGTCCGCTCAAGCCAGTAACAGTTTAATAGACCTCGTAGCGTTTATGACTGGCGGGAAAATATTCGATTCCTCCATCGTATTATTTCACATTTTCGGACTGTTTGCAGTCTCGAGCTATCGTTCTTCGAAAACTGGCAATTTGGGCTATCAGCATACGGTAACTTCAGGTTAAATTTAATCTACTCATCTGGAGCAAAATGCAAACTCTCTTTTGATTTGATATAAGGCATTTATGTTTTGCTAGGGATTCGAACGATTGTGTTTATTGCATGGGTTTTTTCTTCAATATTGCTAGTACTGCATGCTATAGCGGGCAGTCGTAGAAGTAAATCACATCCTTGTCCCACTTAGTGAACCCTATGTAGTTCGCTGGGATTCGTCTCTCATCGATAAACTCCAAGAACGGTTCTTTATCACCAGCCTTCGTGACACGCACTAGCCCCGTAGTAGACACCTCCAAGAGAATAATAACGGGATGGAACGGCGACAGCAGACCTTGAGTCGGTACCTTGGTTAATTGCAGATTGGAATTCTGATTATTCAACGTTCGGTGCTGTCGTCGACCTGCGCTTCTGGTGTTCGCCCAGCCTGAGATAACTGCGGTAAGAGTAAGAGTAAAATAATCCATTAAAAGTTCTCGATCATATCAGAATCTCTAGCGAGCCTACCTATTTCGATCACGTCCCTGCCATACGGGAACCTGGTGTCTCCGTAGCGAAAAATTCCATCATTTGGCCCTACAATACCGATCTTGAAGATCCTGGAGTTGCCGGAACGAACCACATTTGGCAGAGTGTTGGTTGAAACGTAATCGATCTGTCCATCATATTCACCCACACGAATAGTTTGCCTGCAGCCTCTGATAGCTGAAACGAAGGATACTAAATATTTTCCTATAAAATGCCTACAAAACCCTACTTACCATCAAATGAGTTATTATTGACTGCCTGCGCGTGCAGCAGATGAGAACACAGCGGGATCAGCAACAAAATCAATGTAACGGACTGCATCGTACGCTTCTTTAATGCGCACTGCCCCGGGAACACTTAAATACCAAGCATTCCATGCAGTTCCAAGCAGTTCCAAGCAGTTATAGTTCCCCGATAAAATGACTATGAATTGCTTAATGATAACGACATTATTTGCCAACCGAGTGGAATTACACGACACGGTACTGTTTTGCAATAATTTATCTCAGCTTTACTCAAACAACTCCAGGAATAGTGCAACCGGTTGTAAAAAGATTCACGAGATACATCGGAAAATATTGATGGTATGATTTAGTTAAGACTCTTTTTTTTTTAAATTCTTACATTTTGGTTTATTGTGTTTTATTCGCGCCTTTCTTCGTTCCACAATTAGTTCTAAATTTTACAAGCCCAATTTACAGCATTAAATTCGAGTATTCATGCGTATATCCTATTGGTGGAGGCTCCAAGAGAGATTGTGTTTCATCAAACTGCTATCCGATGCGCTATAGGCAAATGTTAGCTAGCTGCCTGCTCTACAAAGTTTCTCAAGACCATCAAGTGCGCTGGTCCAAGGTATCTTGCCAAGGTTGCCTTAAACACTATCGTTAGTATACATATTGCAGCTTACGGTTCTCTCCACAGATCGCTTACCGTTCTCGTAGGATCGCATCAAATAGTTAGAGAGTGTAAAAATGAGTAGACCGAACCGTTATTCGCAGTAATGCGAAGAGGAGTCGTTTCTAATCACTAAGTTTGGCTTTTTTCGCGGTGGTTCCCCCCATCGCCATAGCATCCGGTGGAGACTCGACATCAAGCGCTGTTGGTGTTCCCAACGACAATGGCACAGAAGACACCGGTCCCTGTGTGTGGGAGTCGGTTTCCGAAACGGGTAACACTCGTTTGAGGATAGCTGATTGACGAGCCTTTATGCCGCATTGCTTGATCGTCGCAGGAGGACTGACAACCGCTGCGGCTGCCGCAGTTGCAGCCGACGGTGCACCGAAGCTAATTTGATGAATGTTGGCCAGTAGCTCCCGGTTTTTGGTTTCCGATTCTTCCAATCGTCGCCGAAGTTCCTTCATCTCAGTAAGCATTCTTTTCAACATGAGCCGCATGCTGCGTGTCTCTACTCTGTAGTTGGCCAACGTACGATTGATGTGGGTAATATCGTTACGCATTCTCTGCGCCTTCTTATCCATCCGGGCGAGCAACGAATGGTTGAAACGGCCAGCAGCACACGTGGGTCGATAAAAGCCGTGATTGGCTACCCTTGCATTAACTGTGCTCGACGAAGATGGCAATGGTCGCGGAGCGGGTGGCGTGGTCGCCGTGCTTTGAGGCAGATTGGGTATGAGCTCGCAAGGGATCAACACATCGTTGTGCAGCAGCATGGTGGATGGGAAGGGATTCGTGCTTGGACCTTGTATGCCGGCCACCGGATGGTGATGATGGTGAGGAAAGGGTACGTCGACGTATTTCTTTAAGCGATGAGCAATGTTCTCGTCAAAGTGTTCGATTGCCATCGACGAGATGTCTCGCAGCTCCTGCAGAATCTCGTGAGCTCGCAGAGGCCGTGTAGTGTTCTCGATTAACCGCAGTATGGTCAACACCTCGTCGATTACCTTGCCCGGGATGAAGCAGCATAGATCCTTGTCGATGTACTTCGCGTACGTCATGGACAGCATCGAGATGCGCGTCTCGATACAGGTGAGTATATCCGAATGTTTGGCCAGCGGGTGGTTCCGCCGTTCCGATTCTCTTCTGGGCAGCTGCGACTTGATCGTTTTCAAATGCTGATTGTGTCGTCGCACCATTTTGTTGAAACCACGATTCAGCAACGATTGGCAGATACGATCCATCGTCCGGCAAACCTGCAATTCGCGGTCAAATCATTAAACAACCCCCTTTGCGATTGTTCCCGTGACTCACGATGCGCTTCTTGGCGATTTCGTCGTAGGGCAGAAACTCCAGAACTTGTTCTATCATACAATCGGGGAGGTCCAGGAACTTCATCTCGGAACAGTACGGCGGATCATCGTCGCAATCAGTAGCCATCGTCACCGAGATCGAGAAAACGCACAGAAAAGGGTTTTTTGGAAGAAATCGAAAACGCTTTTCCACAACAAAAAATGAAAACAATTCGTCTGCCTTCCATGCCTTTATGGAGCCATTTTATACAGCCACGAGTTTTAAAGTCATCTTATAAAGCCATATTGTGCGATTAAAGCTGTTCTTATTCGGCCTGACGAAATCGAATATTTAACGCCACAATTAATTTCAACAATTAAATGCCCCAATTCTCTGTCCTCTCGACCATACGATCCAGAAATCCCCGCCCCGCTATCAATCAATCTAGACGACTAATACGACAAGCATATTCGGTTGTTGTCTTATCGATTGAGCTTTAAAATCCGGCTTTTGAACGAAACGAACGTGTCCGATAAGGCAATCCGATATAGCGGCCCTCGGACGTTGAAGCACTACAGACAACGCGTGTTATCTTTCGCTATCAGCATTCCCACCACCCATCTAGTGCGCCCCGTTGCAGACATTCGATTGCCAGTCTGATTCATGGATATGGTACGCGTCGAGGAATGAAATGCCTTCCCGTATCATAAATCAAATCACAACGAGCTACGGTTTCTGGGTCACATTTCTCTCTATTTGCTTGTCTTCTTCCGACAGAGACTTTCGTTAAAACACTAGGTGCAAAAACACAAATAAGAATTCCACTTACAACGAATCAAAGTCAATACAAAATGTTCCAGATTCTTCGTTCTCAGGGTAGTGTGTTTGGTAGGCTAATGGTAAAGTGGATGAGATTTAACTTGTTCGCGGCCACCGCTCTGCACAAAAGGCAAAATCCTTGGGTAAATACTTCTCCAGGTGCTCTAGCTTCTCGCAACATCATTTCAGTTCGGGTGGCTCCGGACGACTCCGGCTAGCTGTTGCTCCACAGGTTGTATGCCGAACAAGCTTCCGGTGAAAGGAAGGACCACTTTGCAGTTGAAGTACCACTGGAGCAGAAAGATGACGAACAGGAACACATCTGGGGGAAGGAAATCCACCGTTAACCCGGCAAAACTTTCGCGCCCGCCGTTCTACTTACGAATCGTCACTCGTTCCCAACTTTCCACCATATACAGTTCTGTTATCATCAGGTATCGGAACCACCAATAATTGATGAAGCTCAGCACTTTGTCCAGCAATTGAATCATGG
>NC_064875.1:69830967-69835967 GCF_943734745.1 Anopheles darlingi
GCCTGCCACACGAAGCGAAAACATTTTGGCATTAATGTGCAAATTTGCGCGCAAATTTTCGCCCCGTGTGGCCACGGCTAATGAAATCATTTTCGGGGACTTTAGAACCAAAATTGGTAGGACTCCAGGATTCCGCCAATACACTGGACAACATTGTCCAGTCCAGGCACAGCAAGGGTTACGGTAGCAGGTTGATCAATTTAGATTTTTTGTTGCTTTTTTATGAAATATTTATCCCATTTAACAATTGCACTAAGCAGTCATAAATTCTTTAGTATTCTATAGAATGCATGTGATCGTACGCAATTGATAATAGGGTGCATACGGCACAGTCCGGCTACTGAGCGACACCAACAACGTGATTGGGAAGTAGGAAGATGTCCGGAACAAAGCCACCTCATCGCGGCAGCCTTTGTGCTTCCTTTCGGTGTCCAACACGCACCGTAAAACATTCATAAACCACCGACACCCGCCCGCGTGGGTACCCCGTAGCGGAAGATTCACCTTCCTCCTGCGTTGGCGTGGTCCGATTGATCGTTTATGAACACCGGGCGGCTTGTTAACACAATCGTCTCATCTTACCGCGCGGCTACAGCTAAGGCTCCAGGCTCCCAGAAAAGACGACGCGATGGGCACACAGATTACGCACCACCGATAACGCCCCAGTTGGAGATATTAAAACTGCAAAATTTATTACGGTTGCCGCTCGCTCGCTCGCTCAAACGATCACCGACTCCGGGGTCCGATTCCGCCACCAGCCTATCGATCGTGAGAACAGAGCGGCGACGAACCCGATCCGTCGTCATTGTCGTCGTCGTCGTTGTCGATCGCACGCACCCGGAGCCCACCTGATATCTATCCATCATATCTCGTATTCACATCTTGATTTTCCTACAAAATTTCATTTCAACCGATCAAACTGAACCGATCTGCTGCCCGCCGATTTTGGTTCAAGACGAGGATGATGACGCTTGGCGAAGCTGCGGCGGACATTAAGCCGGAGCGCGTCTGGACGAATGCGGCACCGGTCAAACGGGGCGCGCACCATAGGTGTCTTGATTAGGGCCATAAATCCTGCCTCTCTCTCTGGGGAGAGGAGACCGCGACGGTGGTGTTGCTTCATTTGTTTGGGACCAGCACCAGCCACCAGATACAGAGGATCGGTATGTTTGGGTATGGGCGCTTCCCACAACGCATTTTCGTTCGCGTTCGCGGCCGCTTAGAAGTGACCGCGCGAACCGCGGGACGAGGGCCACTCGTAATTCCTCTCGTTTTGGCTTATTGGCAATAAAACAATTGAAATTTGATACAGTTGTAGGTCCCGAACCGACCGGCCTCGGAACGGATTCCGATTTCGTTTCCGACACCGCAATGGCCTCGCGAGCAGAAAGCTCGTAAAAGTTCTCGTGGGTCAGTTTGTGGTCCGCAAATTCCGCACTGATTGGCCGCCGGGTCTCGCAAACGAACCGATACGCAACCGATCTGTGAACCGCGATCGATGCAGAACTCTCACCCCCCGGTGGGTCGTTTGCTTCGTTTCCATATCAGGCACCGAGCAGCAGCATCACGGCGCCATTGTCTATGACTCATTTCTTTTTTAATTGAATCAAATTGATTTACAGTGTTTGATTGTTTGTATTTGACTTTTTATTGTTTATGCGAAGGGAAATTTCATATTTCCCCCTTTCGAGGGTGCCCTTAAAAAACAAGTAACTTCATCGCTAAGAGACGAACCCCCATCGCCAGTCTCCAGTGCTCTAATCGAATCCAATCCACAGTGCGTGCCTGCCACAAATCCCGAATACAGGGAACCACACTGACTTGTGGCCTCCCTTGTGGCCAACGACGCAATCGCTCGCACGCACGCACCTTTCGGTCGTCGGTCTTCTTCTTTTCCCCTTCGGAACCGCGCAGTGAACCGCGTCTTAAGTACCCCGTAACGACCCCTCTGAAAGCCCTCGAAAGCGGACCGGCCGAAGCCGGTGGTTGGTGAGTGAGTGGAAAATCTAAAATACGCAATCTGTCACAGGCGGGCGGTCGGAAGATCAAAAAAAAAAACAGGGAAAATTGTTACGCCAAGGGACACGACATTTTACCCTCCTTTCGCTACGCCTCATCTCCGCCAATGATATGATTCATGATTCGCTGCTTCGCCGTCTTCGTTTCCCTCTTCGATTTGTCTTTCTTTGCCGCTGTTGTTGTCCCTTCTTCTCCGTGTTCTCCGTGGTGCGTGAGCTGGTCTTTCTCCTGCGGGAAAGAAAGCGGTTCCGAGCTGCCCCCTTCCCGCGCTCTCGGCGGCAGTAGTAGTGGAAAGTGGAGGAATTATGTGGCGCGCGATTTGAAACTCAACACTCTGCAACTGGAGAGCGCGCGCCATGGCGGCACGATGAAATGCGGGCATCGAGCCGCCTTACGACTTGTGTTTCTCGTGCAATCGGAACGACGGGATGGCAGGGAGGACAATTAAACGATTTGCGCTCCGTCGGTTACCCATCCCTGCCCGCCGGACGCATAGTGCACCTGTTTCCAACGGTGGTTGCATAGCTGCCGAAGTAGTGACGCTGCCGAACCCCAAACCAGACACTGGACCACATTCATCGGCGTCGTCATCGTCGTCGTCGTCGATGGCCAGCGGGTAACCACGCACGGGGCCCAAATGCCAATCGAATGCCATGCTGGCGAGACGGCGCGAGTGTCGCCGGTGCAATTCCGCGCAAAGCGAAGGAATGCGTGAACAATTTGCCGCATAATGTACCGCTCCGTTTGTCTCCGGAGCCCCAATTATCGCCATCATTGCTGCTGCTGGCGTTGCTGCTGCTGCTCAAGATCATCGTCCACCATTCTGCAAGTCTGCACCGGTCTGTTGGTCGTAAATGAATGTCACCTTTTGTGTATGTGTGTCTGTGTGTATCTCTCTCGAACCCGGAGGATCCCGAGTTGATCCAGGGTGCGTTCAAAATTTGAATTCTCGTATCGTAAGTCCCCCACCGCCTCGCTCACTCCCGGACCCAAAGGAACAGTGTTCCCGTGATCCCGGAGTCGTGCAGCCTGAAGCGGAAGCTTCAAAGAAGTTTCTGTTCTTCTCCTTTGAGCCCTCCAAATCTTCGTCGCTTCGTGAGACGCTCGAGCCCGTGAACCGTTCCGTCGTCGCTCACTTATTAATGTGTCCGCCGCCAACCAAACGGACAACATTGTATGTTTGTATCAGAAAAAATATGTTACTGTCATGTGCTATTTCATTTCGTGAGGCTACAAAGGCGGCTTCGTCTGGATCCTCGATCCTCGTACGCCGGGGCGTCCGAAAGGATGGTCGCTTCGGTTACGGCGTTTCGCTGGCTGCCGCACCACCAGTTGGTCAATGTTTGCAGAGCAGCGTTTGTGTGTTGTTGTTGCTGCTGCTGCTGTGGGGGAAGAAGCAGAAAAGATCGAAGTTGAAGAACAAGGATTCTCACAAGAGAAGGATCCTAGGATCCACTAGCAAGGGGATACGCAATGCGTGGATCTCGGAATGCCAATTTAACGATCGAAATGCAATCGACCAGAGCGAATATAAAATGGGAATGTAATCGTGCATCCGCTGTGCCGTCGTACCTTTGTTTTCTTCATGTTTTGGCGAAGCTGTGCCAAATTTACGACAACATTGTAGCGAACCAGGCGAACCAGAACCTTGGCCAGAAATCGATCCTCCAATCGAACTGGCCACTCGATTTGCGTGCGATACAAATTAAACGGTTGATTTAAAGACACCGAAAACCGGGGGGGAACACGCGGTTTATGAGCTTCCTCCGTAACCGAATCGCAGCATCGATTTCAATCAATTACGAATCCTCGAAGTTGTCGGAAAGCGATTCGTAATATCTTCGCGGCTTGACGCGGTTTGCTCTCTGTTTATTCTGTTCCGTCGAGGCATGGTGGACAAAACGGAGCATTCTCTGGTTTCCCCGATTCACCGACAGCGACCAATAAAGACGTCCAGAACACAGACGACAGCGAGGAGAGCGAGGAGCGCGCGCTTCTCGTTGGGTGTGCTGTCCTTTCCGGTAGGTGAGACATATAGCGGCGTTTGGTGGCGGCATCCCATCCCTTTGGCTTGTCGGAACGGAAAACACACACGCACGCGCGTACACAGACACTAAACAATCAACCCCCGGGTACCACCGGGATCGCGGGCGTGCGCACAAGAGGTGTCCGTTGTTATGAGCCAAATGAACATGGTTCGTTAAATATTTTGACATCAAGATAAATCGTCTCGCTAGTCCAGACGGCCGTGCTGCTCCGGTCCGGCTTCCCTTGGGCCGTTCGAATTGTGCCCAAGTTCTTGAGAAAAGCAGCGGGACACCAACGGGCGGCGGACGGGATGAAACGATCGCCGATCGACGACGACGACGACGACCGAATGCCAGGCGATCGAGCGATATCATCGGTCGCCTCGGGTAGGACCGTTTCCGATTCCGATCACCGTCAGTTCGATCACCACCAGACCAGTCCCCGGGGCCCGAGGCCAGGAGGATCTGTTTGTTTTCGGCTAACTTCAACCGTACCGATTGCATCTCGCAATCGGATGGCGTCCCGCCGAGCGAAAACATTAGCTATCCCGAGTTCTGGGCCCGTAAAAACCTGGTGGCCTGGTGGACTCGATTGCTAACGAGCTCCGGGATCCTTCAGGAAGGAGCTTCGTGGAAAGACAATCCTCCTGCGAATGGCATCGTGTGTGGTGTACTCGAAACTCCGTGGCCGGCCGGCCGGAGGGTTTGATGATGAATGAAACACAGTTCCAGGGAATGGCCGTGGAAGTGATTGAGCATTTGGTCTCGGGAGTGTCAGAAACCAATCTGGCGGGAATGGAATGTTTGTTTAAGCTCGACAACGATCCTCATGACGATGGATGTGTCTGGTCATCGGCAGCTTTACAGCTCTTAATAGGCATTTCCGGTGATCCGGGATCTTGAGTAGACATTGATTTACTGACGGCAAAAGTGAGGGCAATGACTATCGAAACA
>NC_064875.1:69840967-69843467 GCF_943734745.1 Anopheles darlingi
GCTGCTGCTGCTGCTGCTGTTGCTGAAGCTGTTGAAGCCGACACGGCGCATTAGGCCCCGGTCTGCACCACCACAACACGCCGGCACCGACAGTGCGGCAAAAGATGAAGGAGGATCTGGACTTGGGAAAAGGAAAGACACCGGGACGTGGAAGAGAGGTAAGGGAAGAGAGCGAAGGATAGCACGAGCATTAATGTGGGACAGATCAGACAGATCGAGAAAAAGAGAGAGAGAGAGAGAGAGTGAGAAAGAAAGACAGAGATGGATGGATAGGGAGAGAGATTTGACGAGACGAGCGGTGCACAGACAGGGAACTTGCGGCGACCTGGTATCTTGGTGGCATCGCAATCCTCGCTTCGGTCGGTGGCTTTGGTGGTCACTCACTGGGTAGAATGGGCGCGCTTGGTCGTCGTCGAGGAGCAACCCCCCCAAATGTGTGATGATCAGGTCAGAAGCGTTGGGAAGTCAACGTCTTTCGCCGTTCGCCGGTCGAGGTTTACGGATTAAGCGGATTGTATGTGTGCGTGTGAGTGTACGATCGCGCACTATCTAGGTAGAGGCCGTGGCCGTTCAAATCTCATTAGTTCTGGGCGTCACCTGGAGCTACCGGGACCTCAAACGAATCCTTTGAGTGATTCCGGAATCTATGGTGCATGCGGCCATTAAGGACACAAACACACGGTGCCACGCTTTACGACTTTTTCGGTGGCCGCGCTGGCAACATGTTAAAGCTCCAATCCTTCGCCAAAAAGGGCATTGGGAGAGAAAGAGAGAGAAAACGAGGAGCGAGCAGTAAAACAACATTAAACCGGTCAATTTCCCGTGCCACGGCCACACGGCCACCGGTGTGAACTGCCACCAGCAGAAAGAGAAGGAGGAGCAGGAGGAGGAGAAGGAGGATATTATGCTTCCGACTCGTAACATGCTTCGCTTCATGGAGCCCCAACATCAAAGGCACGCCGAAACGGGACACAATGATAAAGTTATGCACAATCATTTCCCCGGGAGCCGCGCCGATGACGACGACAACGCCGACGACGCCGACGACGCCGACGAGCTGATCCGACGTGTTCCAGTGCGCGGCATTAAAACCGCATCAACCGATCGTCACTTCGCGGCCCCGGCTAGCCAGCCAGCCAGCCAGTGCGGCCAACGGTGGCAGCATCAGCACCACTACTATTGCTTCTGCTGGTGCTTCGCTGCACAGCGATGGCGACAATGGCGGCGGCTCTCGTTGGCGCGCGGTTTCGTGTTTCGCAGTTTTCTCATCTGCTTCTGCGTCTGCTTCTCTCTTCGATGCGTCGTTTTTTTTCTTCTGCCATTTTCGTGCGTCTTTTTGCTCATTTTGCAGCAGCAGCAGCAGCAGCAGCAGCTTCTGCCGGAGTTCGGGCGACACGGCCAGCGTGGTCGCGAAAGGCCAGCGCCACCGAGCGCGCGCCCTACACGCTCATCATCAGCTGCAGCAGCCGGCCGGCCGGCCGGACGAACGGATAAGTTGCTAGAAGAGCGGCCGCCATTTTAATCCTCACTTTTGTCGGATCACTTGACGGTGGATCGCGTCTCGAGTGCATCATGGTCACAATCTCTGAACAGAACGTTCGAAAGAAGGAAAGAAGGTCTAGTAACTTGTCAGTTGCCAAGCGCCTGCTGAGCGTAGCGACCGTAGCCTCTCGCTCCCCCTCCCCCTTCAAAACCCCAAATGCCCATCACCGACGCGGAGTTCGGGTTTGGGTTGTATCGGAACGAATAAATAAGGTATAAATTCAACGGGGCACACGCCATTTTCAAGATCAAAGGAAAACTAGCCGCCTCGCCAGGAGTCGCAGTGCAGAGAGGGTATGATAGAGGGCGGTGCGGCGAGCGAGCGAGCGAGTGGCGGGATCAAAGGAGGGCGCTCCGAGCGGAGCGCGTCATTCTCGGACCGACTGACTGGGATGAACTGGGATTGTGTGGTGGACACACCATCGCCATGCCGTTGCTGCCACGTTTGGAAGTGGAACGGAACGAAACGAAGCGAAAACGGAACTGCTGGTAACACTTCTTGGCACCATCACCGTCATCATCATCATCATCAGCAGCACCAGCAGCAGCATGAGTGGAGCGATGCATCTGGAGTTGGGACGTTTTGATGCATCTGGACCGCGTGGCGCGAAGACTTCATGCGCGATCCCTTCTCGGATTCGTCTGCGCTCGAGAGCTAGTGCCAGTTAGTCTACTTGGCTGCTGCCAGGTAGTGGCCAGAGCGTCATCTCCCTACGATTGTCCGTTAATAATTCAATTAATTCGAAATTTGAATAAGTGGTCGCGTCATCGATCAAGAATGTCCGCGTTGCTCCTCGAGACGCATGGACTTCCTGTTTCACTTCCCCCGGCACCCACATTCCCCTTGCTAACAAGGCCGAAAAAAGGGAAAGAGAAAGGGGTGGACAACACACCAACAGACAGCGCACCATCTTCCTCCCTCCAAAAAAACAAAAAAAAACAACCGTAATTGGTTTGC
>NC_064875.1:69848467-69855967 GCF_943734745.1 Anopheles darlingi
CGGGAGTGTGGAGCAAACAAGAAAAAAAAGGCGCACACCATTGGCAGTGAGTGTTTTGTTCGTGAAGAAACAAGTCAAATTAAAATAAAAAAAAAACATCCAAACAGGAGCGCAATGCCATGAGGTAGTGTTTGATGGTGGCTGGTGTTTGTTGCCGGTTGACTGGCACCCGGAATGTCTGTGAAAATACCGTCGCATTGAGCAGCAAAGCCGAGAAGGGAAAAAGGGGTTGCGAATACCAATGGATGCAACAGTGTAAAGTCGGCGTCCCTAGTGTTGCGATTGGTGTTGTGTGGATGCTGTGGCGTGGTACCGTGGTGGTGGTGGTGTTTGGCGAGGGAAAAGCCCTAGCAAACTTCAAAGGAGTCGCCCCTCTACGGAGATAAAACAGTGCCAGGAAGTCCCTGGAAGCGTGTGTTGTGCTAACAACGTCTTTGAAGTGATCTCGTGCGAAGAGAGCGTTTTTTTTTGTTTTTTGGGGAGGCCACAAAAATAGACAGGAAAGGGAAGCGATGGCGATGGCGTTCTACAGCCGGCAACGCAACCGATGGATGGCGCTGGTAAGTGTTTTTTTATTCTGCTTGCAAAGTATGATCGGAATGCGTTCCCCATTTGCGAAATTCATGTCTTTGCGCTGGTCAGTTCCCACTGTCCCACGTGGCAGCCTCGAGTGAGGAAGAGAGAGAGAGAGAGGAAGTGAGAGAGAGAAACCGGGGACATTCCAACCATAAACAGCAAATCACCGAACCGCGAAAGGGAGGGCGCGCTTTGGCGTGCGCCCGAGATCGTTTCGGCTTTTATGTCACCACGTTCTGTGTAGTGTAGAAAAGGGGAAGGTGTGGAAGAGATCCCTCGGTTATGATAACGGACGGACGGCCGGACGGACGGACGGACGCACATCAAACAGAACCGCTGCTGTGGGTGTCGGGGGCGCCGTCCCGCGAGTCCCAATAGAGGGTCTTATCAAAATAGATTCAATTTCACTCTTCCTTCCTTCCGTCCCCATCGAGCGACCAGCAACAACAGAAGACCTCTCCGCTACCACTCCGCTCTGCACCGTACCGCTTGGTGTTGATGCTCCGTGATATTATCACGCATCGCTCGGTTTTGGTCACACGGCGGTGGCGCTCCCGGCACAGGTTTGTTTGTGGGGGCCACCACCCCCCTTTGGCATGTGATGTGATCGTAATCGAGCAACGACGACGACGACGCAGAGGAGATGTATTTGTTTTGTTTACTTCGACGACGACGACGTTGGCTCGTGGTCACAGGTTTTTGGGGACATTCCCAGCAGCATTAATAGTGGCCTGTTGTTGTTGTTGCCTGGCTGCAAAGCTCCTCAGAGCGCTGCTTTTCCGGGACCATTTTCCCGGGTCGAGGGAGGGGGTGTGCCCGCAGTACCGGCTGCTAGCCTTTGAAAAGTGAAGATGCCGCGCGCCGCTCGCGCATGCCTCGCATGCGGTCACTTATTACTAAATTATGTATAATTTCCAAGCCCCGGCCCGGCCAGGCGGCTCTACACAGTTTACTATCATTATTATATCATTATTGATGTTCCATCCTTCGTGGCACGGCAAGGCGCGTTCTCTACCACCACCACGCGAACCACCGATCCTCTTCTACGGGAGCTGCTGACGAAAGACGCGGCGACTAGGCAGCGTTGTGGCTCGTGGGGGGAGGGGAGGGGGTTGCCAAGAGCCACACGAGAGAGGAAAGCGAAAAACCTGAGCGAGCGAGGAGAAAACAAAAGGTCCCGGCCGCGGAATCGGGGCGCGCGATTCCGAATGGTGGTCGTGGTGGTGGTTCCGCTGAAATAATTACCGATTTGTGGTGCGTCTGCAACCGCGCTGGCTTCGCTCTGTTCCGTGGCATGGTTGCGGTTTCTCCCCTCCCCCCCCCTTTTTTTTGTGGCTGCCGGTTTTCACCGCTTTTCCCGCCGAACGATCGATCGATCGATCGCCGTGGCGGGTTTTTACTGCTTTGTGAGTTCCACCGAATGCCGCCGCCGAGAGGTCCAGAGCCGGAGCCGGTGTCTGGTCGATCCGATCTGATTCGATCGGGAGCAAACGAGTAGAAGAACGAGAGGAGGAGGAAGGGAAATTGATCGATTGGTAGAACGAGAGGGAGCGTGCGAGCGTGCAAAAGAGAGAGAGAGAGAGAGAGCGAGAGAGAGAGAGAGCACCTTTAGCGTGGTGCGTGTCTCTCCCAAGCACGAGGGCACGTGCGCGAGCCAACGAGCTGCCGTGCGAAAAACCCTTTGATCTTTGGCCGCACGCGGTGGAAGGGGATGGTGGGCTGGAGGAGGAGGGGGAGGGCGGGCAGCGCGCGTAGCAAGAGACGCGCGAGACTTCAAAAAGGGACCGCCGCGATACCTTCGCGAGATGAGCGACGGTTGGTGGTGTTGGAGGTGCGAGGCCCGAGGCTGCGTGAGAGAGAGAGAGAGGGAATGGGAATGGGTGGGATGAGCTCTCTGATCGGCCGTCGCCGGCGCGTTGTGTGCCCTCCCCCCCTACTCCCCTTTCAGCGCACACCTCCCTTAGACAGATTATGATTAACGACCGTGGAGCCGCCGCCGGGGGAGTCCTTTTACGGAGGAGGATGTTTCAATTAAAGATCGGCAATTTGCGATTGACGGCGATGGCCTTCGGCAGCATCGTCGGCATCGTCGGCAGCGGCCAGCGGCGGTGTGATCATTAGCGCTAGTTGACAACCGTTTCGCTAATCGCTCCGATCGATCGCTTGCTGGCTGGCAGGGCAGCAACCGGAAACCAGGTACGCAGACACTGGGGGCAGTTTCCCCTTTCCCGTCCTCCACGGTAGCGTCTAGACGGACTCGATGCGTGCGTGCGTGCGTGCGTGACGACGTGTCGAGTGCGTTCCGCTTTCTTTTGTCGGCATTTTGTGTGATTGCAAGATACGAGACGCGGCGACGTTGACGTCGCCGTCGAGACCCGTGCCCGGTTCGACCCTCTGGAAGTGTGTCAAAGTGTTTGTAGATACGCAGCGCAACTGGCCCTTTTCCTGGCCTCAAAAACAAAAAAAAACAACAAAAACCACTGGAACTCCGTGACGTGAACATCGAATTTTCGATCTCCGTGAAACCTTGGCATTCAGGTTCAGAGCACCCACCGGTTCGAAAAACACCAACATCAAAGCAGTCCTGGTGCTGCGCGGACTAACACCGTTGCTGCCCGGGTCACTTTGATGTTTGATGCGCGAGCGCGCGCGCCGCACACACACACACACGCCAGCCAGCGATTGATGTCGGATTGAAACGTCGGTTGCGCGGATCAAACGCGGACGCCCCGCGACGCTTTTCGGTCCAGTTTTCAACCCCCCGTGTGGCCTGGCCCGGACTGGGCTGGTGGGGTACTGGCGGGCTTTTCATCATGCGCACCGAGCGCAAGGAAAACCCCCCAACGGTGGGCTGCTGCTCGGTGCAGTAATTGCGCTGCACTATTTTTGATCTTCTCGCTTTGATCTGACCGAGGCGGACAGATTTGCTGCTGCTGCTGCCGTGACTGACAGATTGCGCTCACCTCTCTCTCGCGCGCTCTCTCTCTCTTTCTCGAGATGAGACCATCACAGAGAGGGCCCTGGGCTGGTGCGATTGATCTCGTGGGCATTGCTGGCGCCCTTCGAAGCCATCGTCGCAGCCGTGGCTCTATTAATGGCTAGAAGAGGGGAGTAGAGTGGGGAGGGAGGGCTAGGAATTATTTAAATTACATTATAATTACCAAGTAGCGGTCGAATGGGGGGCTACCCGATGGCCATCTAATTATAAGACGATTAATCGCCTGGTGCCTGGACTGAACTGGCTGGCTGGCTGGCTGGCTGGCCCGGGATGGTGATTACTCCATTTCTAGGCGCCACCAGACGGCGACACCTTTCTGTTTGTTCTATTGGACAGATGCCGTACTCTGCTTTGATTTAAAGCCGCGCTGTCCAAGAATGCATATTCACAACATACTTTCAAAAAGGGCGCTCCATTGCATCGAGATGCATCGCTCCGGGGTCCAGCACAGCTGTGCACCGACTTTCTGGTCCAGAATCAAACACACACACGCGCGTCGTAATGGCCTACGAACAGACGAAGTCGGAAGGCAAACTGTAAGACAACTGAACGAGATTGCGCCCCGAAGGAGATCCTGTGGCGCAGAAACACAGGGAGCAGCAGGGAGGGAGTGAATTGCGAACCGTAAAGGAGGAAAACGAGGAGAAGGAGGAAAAGGAAGGAAAAGGCCGCCGTTGGCCATCAAAGTAAGCCGCGGCGCAGTTCCGTTGCACCTGTTGCTGTTGTCGACGGCCGCACAAGGCACGGCACGGCACGGCACGTCCTTTGTCGGCATGAACTTTGCCGACGCGATGCCGAGGCCGCCCGGGATGCCCGGGACCGGCGGACACCTCCAGAAGGAACCCAGTCGAGGATGGCTTGAGGCTGAGGAGGATGATCGAAAATGCAAATGGTGTGCCGGGAGGAACCGATGGGTGGCAATTTCATAAACAGAAACGTGCTACCGGAGCCGCCGGTGTGCGAGATGGGGATGGATGGTGGTGGATGGGGATGCGGCTTCCTCAACTCACACACACACACACTGACGCGCGCGCGCGATGAGAGGGATGCAAAACTGCAACGCGCGCCGCAACGGTCGCGCTAATATACGGTCAGGGTCGTACAAATGTATGTAATTTACGTGCAATTTTGCCTTTACAATCCCAGGCCAGGCCAGGCCAGCCCCGCGCGAGGTGAGGGTGAGGGGTGCCCGCGGCCAGAGTGCAAAAGAGGGACGAAGAGACCATTGTGTGGTAGGAAGTCATGTCGGATTGTCGGACTGTTGCAGACTGTTGCAGCGTACGGCCACGGATGTCGGCTTTTGTCCTGATGCACCGCCCCAGGAGAGAGAGAACGACAGAGGAAATGCGAACAAGATGTTTTGGAAGATGCATCCCGTTCGGATGTTGTTGCTTTCGGGCTTTGGCCTCTACCAGGAACGTGATATTCGACGATCCTTGCAACCAGAGCCTACTAAGACTTTAGGAGTGTCAGTAAACGATAATTTAACTATGATTAGGACCAACTGTCATTTAAACCTTTTGCATTAATACACAGAAGAAAGATTTCATTGGAAGTTTCATGGTGAAAAGATTTTTCCCCCATTTACAGAACACATACACGAACGCAATGCAATGAATTGGCGTTTTGATAGCCTTTTTTATCTATCTGACTGGCTGATGCTGCATCTCCGCTGACCTAACATTGGGTTCGCACCGAGGTAACGAGCCCGCAGTGGCCGGCGTTTCCTCATTCTTGTGTTTTGCCGATCGAACGCGCGCGAAAACAAATCGTTCGCGCACGCACTTCTCGCTCTCTCTCTCTCTCTCTCTCTTTCTCGCTCCTCGTGTGCCTCTGTCTTGCACCTTACGAGCCTTCCACCTTCCTCCAGAGGCTCACACCTCGCTCATGGGCTCCCTCGTTCCGACGATCTCGTGGCTCGATCTCGCCTCAAACCCAAGCGCCGCCGCCGCCGCCGCCGCACGACACCACACGAGAGCCTTGGTATGGGTGAGAGTGTTATTTTGTCGGTGGTTTCTCTTTGATCTTTGGTTTGTTATGTTTCGGTTTCGATGAACTGCGAGCCTCGCACACAGCATGGAGCTGGTGGTGTGGTGTGTGGTTGAAAGGCTGAAGAGAACCTGGCAGCAACCGATCGCTGATATCGCTGCTGCTGGTGCTGGTGGCTGCTGTTTGGTGGCTGCTGGTGGCTGCTGTTTGGTGGCTGAATTCGGAACGAGACGCGATTCTTCATTTCATTTTACTCTGATATCGTCGAGAGCCGGCCATTTGCGTAGCGCATCTGCGGAACAGCTGCAACAGTGCCGGCAAAATGAAATCGAGATTCTCTTCATAGTCCCAGACAGCCCAGAGTATGCGGCCACTGTACCAATGCTGCCAGACGCTCCGGTAAACATAAGCGACCAACAGTGACTCTCACATACGGGCATGCTCGGTACCGGGGGGGATGCTGTTTGTTTTGGCTCCCGCTGTGTCTGCCACGCCAGCCATCGCTCCGATCCTTTATTGCATGGAAAAGCCAAGATCGGAAGAAGACCGCCACCACCACCACCACACTACACCCCATTGTTGGTTTTTATTAATTACCTGTCTCGCGAGTGGCGATAGCGATTTATAAACAGGCGCGCCGCGGCCACTAGCCGGGAGCGCAGTGCCTAAATCGCTCAGTTCCCCCCTCCCGGACTCTCGCACTCCGCTGGTCGTCGTTTTGTTTATTTTGATTTCTTACCTCGTTCGTTTCGGATGCCACCTCCCCTCCCTCTCTCTCTCTCGATCGGCACGAAGAACCGGCGTGGCGGCGATGGCGACTTTGATCGCGCACAAACGCTAAAATGTTCTCGGTTGCGGCCGCCTGGCCACGATAAGCGGCGCGCGGCAAGCAAATTAATCGTTTGTTTATGTCCGGTCAGCGGGTTACGTTTTCGGGGTCCATCCGCCGCTGCCGCCACCGGCCAGGCCAGGGATTGGCGATGGATGCGAAGATTGATTTATTGGTGGCGGCCAGTGGCGTCTACTGGCGCGTACCGGCCTTCAGACACACATACACGCACACACACACCGGTAGTCAGGTAGCTGCCGATCGGGTTGGGATGTCCTGTGGCGCGTTTCGACCGGCGGCCAGACAGATCGTCTGAAAGTGTGTGTGTGTGTGTGTGTGTTTGATCCGCGCGCCAAGTCGAGATCGCTAGTAATCCGTTCTCTCGGCGTGGTTTTACCCCGCCCACCGGGGGGTCAGATGTTTCCTCATCACCGCAGGGAGCCTCGCTGGCGTTCTGGCACGGGCATGTTCTCAGTTCCTTTCAAGAATGCCGCATTTGCATCCAAAAATAAGTTTCCCTCCCCCCAGGGGGGGTTGCCGGTTGGTGTATTCCGGGGCCCGGACTTTGAAGGTTCTTGAAGAATAACCACTGATGGGAGGCCTAGAAAGGGAGAGAGGAAAATTCACTTCTAATCGATCGAATCGAAAATCTTTTCCTTTTCGTCAAGTTCGCCACTTGACCAACTGTTGATGTCTTTCGTTCGTTTTGCGCTCCACGAGACGTTCCGCAACTTACACTCTGTTTCGTTTTTTTTTTCTTTTTCTTTTCTTTCTGCAATCAGGTTGCAATACTCTGCGTGGCCAGCACGGTACCGAGTGTCCGGTGTATCCCGGCCAACATGAACCATCCCCACAGCCGGCACCATCGGGCAAACATTTCGATCGAAAGTAATTCGATCCAGCGGCTCGACGCCAACGGTGCCGTACTGAACCGACAGCCGACAAATGGAGGAAACGGAGGTGCTGGGGGTGGCTTTGGCAGCTCCATCAACAACGGTGGTTCCCATTCACCTCTGCTGAAGCGTGTCTTCCTCTCCAACCGAACCGTCACCTGTAACGATGGTTCCCAGGCCGGTTTCTACCTTCGCAAATCACCCGGATCCCGCCG
>NC_064875.1:69860967-69863467 GCF_943734745.1 Anopheles darlingi
CTGAAATATGTTGTATGTATTGTAGGTACACGAATTGATGGACTGCTGTCGACTGGAGGACCCTATTCCACGCTCATTGGAGCCTGTTTGTCAGGAGAAAGCGGCTGCAAAGGAGAATCCTGGATCGATTGAATACGGAATGGTACGGTTTGGAGTCTCGACTGGTACAATGATTTTAATAACCCCAGAAGTTGAATGTATTCGTTGCAGTGTCTATCACAGTGTGTTTATGAAGAGATGGGAATCATCCAGGGTTTGGAGTTGAACGAAGCTAAACTACATGCCCTGGCCGACCAGTTTCTGGAAGCGGATTACCGAGCTGCTGTGAAGCGGGCGGCTGAACTTTGTATTGTTTATGTGAAGCAAAACATTGAGCACATTAAAAATCGTGCTGGCTCTTGCGTTGCTTTGGGAAGGATAATAGATAATTGCATGTTCCTGGGGGTATTCGACAACTGTCCTACCATTCGCTGGACATCCAGCATCCTGTGCAACAAGTACCGCGCTGGAATGCGAATGTGTTAGATAAAGCAGTCCAACGAAACGCTAAGATGAATTAAATAAAATATTATACACAATGCATACATAACTCTCTCGACTCAAATACAGTCAAACCGTTACTAGAACAAGTGAATCATAAGCAGAAATTGGCAATGCAATTAAGCAACAATGTTGTACATGGTGTTGCCAGTCGGTAACAGGTAGCTTTACATTTGGTTAAATGTTCTATATTATCGCAAATGCAATCATCCATGACTTAACGACGGGCCGGAACTCATTGGTTGCAGTGCATTAGTTACGGAAGAGCTAAGTTCTTTCCTATAGCTGCTGTTCTATAAAATCGTAGCCACACCAACCGTCATTATCATATGGTGTTTCGAGTCCATATTGTAATCACAAAACCCTGGTTAAGCGTTGGAATCATGCAGGCCAAGAGATACTATTTCTTTGTTGTTTTTGCTGTCCTTCTTGACTGTTCGATTGTAAGTTTTTCTTCATTCTAAATCGACACCAAATCATCTGTTATGCAAATTCCAATGTTTTCCGTTAGGCTTCGACCGATCCTGATTGCCAGAACCTCACTCGAAGGGTAAGCATAAGATTCAAACGGTTTAGCTTTTCAAATCATTAAAGTTTATCGATTGCAGCACAGAGAAATTCTCGAATGTTGCGAGGCTGGCGCCATTATTCCGTTGAAAGATATTGCCGATTGTCCGGCGGCTGTTGGTGTGGACGACCCATTCGAGAAGATGACGGTATGTATCGGGCACAACAGAGAAAAAAAAACGGTTCGCTTGCACTTTCAAAACTCCACTACTTTTTCGTCAGTGTTATACAAAATGCAATTTCGAAGCACTCGGGCTTCTGAACGGTGAGGAAATTAACGAGGAGAAATTGTTCGAGTACGTAGATCGGCTTGATGATCCATGGAAGGAAGAGGCTATCGATGCAGTGTCGGATTGTTTGGAGAAACTTGCGGTGCTTAGCGAAAAAATGTCTAAAAGCAAAAGCTCCGCTACAATGCATTGTCATCATGCAGCGAGAGCCATATCTGCATGTCTGATAAGGAAAACGATTGATTGGTGCCCCTATGTCGAATGGCGAGATTGTGAGTATTGATTTTTTCGATATTGATTTTACAAAATTCCGGATCAAAGCTCTTCAACGTCTGCTTTCCTTGTAGCTAGTTTCTGTTACAAGGTAAGGAATGGCCACTGCTTCAAGTTCCGTGACCGAAGTGCCAATGACCACGGATTGGTACTGCATAAAGGGCCAACGAAATAAAAATTATGAACGAACATTTAACAAATCTCAACAATGTGGTGATATTCGAGAGAAACTCAGCCAGCAATATTGTTTGCAAAACATTAAAACCAATTCTCATCTCTGGCGTAACAGCAGCACTCCAGGAAATATTTGTGGTGGATGATCTAAACTGTTACTCTAACCGAGTAATTACAGAGAACGCATAATCTGATTAGCTATGGTTTTCCGTTCAATCGCGGCTGCTCTACCCGGCGTCACCTGCATTGTCATTCATTTGTTACATTCATCAGCTTTCTGCCAGTGAAACAGTTGTGCTTCAATAAAACAATGCTACAACGAGTTTTGCTTGTCGTGTTTCTCTTAGTAATGATCATTATACAGGTAAGCAAATCCAGTTCAAGATAGAAAGTTACTAATTTATCACTTAGTCGAGTGCGATTGTAGATTTTAACATAGATGGAAACCCGGTAAGTAGGAATGATGCTGATTATCAAGCAGCGAAAGCTTTAAAATATACCCCATTCCGAAATTGACCACGCAGGATTCCGATGCTCAAGTTTGCTGCAAAGTAGAGCACTCGTTCCCGCGAGAAGCGTTTGCCGAATGTGCAGAGCAACTGAAGCTTAACCTAAGCGTCAACATCACCAATGACCAGCTGATGGTGGATACTTTGTTACTCGCGCTATAGGCAGATTTCAGAAGCTTCATCCATTTTTCCGTTTGTAACAGTGTC
>NC_064875.1:69868467-69873467 GCF_943734745.1 Anopheles darlingi
AGCACACAGAAACGAAACCTCCGCCACCTGAAGGTTACCACTCTTGGTGTGTGGCAGTACCCGGTTATGTCATGGTTTGGGAAGGTGTTTTTTGGATGTTTGCGATTGTTTCGCAGCATTAGTGCCGCTAATGATCGCTAATTCATTGCTCACACATTGCTAGCAAAAAAACCGCTTTAAAGGAGGAGACTGTTGATCAACGGATCGGCATCAAACAACTGTTGCTTGTGGGGTATTCAGGGCAACCGTATCGGCAACCGCATCGGCATTCATTGCGCTGAGCTGTGCGTGATAAAACTCGATCGAACGGTGGTGGGCAACAACGTGTTGAGGGATTGCAACCGATATTGTTTCAACTATTATTGAGACACACAAAAATGGAGACTTTCACCAACGCTGCACCACCGATGGAACATAATCGCGATGCCTTTTCGCTTGGACCGTACCCGAAATTGGATCACAAATTTCACTTCCATTCCGCGATGCACGAGCGTCTCTTCATTGGTAAATGGCAAAAAACTCATCCAAAAAACGAATCATGGCACTGGATTAGACGCCAATTCGTTCCACATAGCTTGATACTCAGCGCTGTCGCCGATCCGATCGAATGGTGTCGCTGGTTTCACCATCGAGCAACATCCGTGTCAAGTGTTTGGTCGATGGTCATCCGGCCATGCAAAAAGAGCCATTTATCGATTGCATCACGTCTTCTCCGCCAGCGTGCCACGATTCATGATGATGATGAGCCCCGATTCGCGGTGCCGATCGCATGCACCGATCGCAGATTCCATTCAGTGAGTCTTTTGATTTCGACAAACCGGTCCCTTCAACACGAGATCTTTAGCTGCAGCCAGCTGCAACGAGCTGCGACGTTCACCTGATCAAGTCAAGGTAAGCCACCCAAATCGTACGCCAGTTGCGCTGAAGCAGAAAAGCAGTCAGCTAGCGAGCGAATGTCTTTTGAAAGAAGGTGGCTCTCAGTAGACCCCGGGATTGGGTTGCTTAACCGACCAAGGACCTTGAACGGTCTTGGCAACTATCCAGCTAATGATGTGCTATCACGATGTGCACTTCAGATAAGGATGTTGTCTGCGATTCCATTCATTAGCACTCCTCTCATTGCTTCCAGAATGGGATAGAGGCCCGAAAACTTGAGCTCAGAGGGCGAAAGTGCAAAGTGATGTGCAAACACCAGACACCAGACCTCTGACGATGGTGGTGATTACGCAAATTTCAGAATTCTTCACAGTTTCAGTTCAGCCCACCAGAAAGTGAATCCCAACTAAAACTCTGGGACGTATGTCTTTGAGTGCTCTTTGAGATTTCACTTTTTCGGCCTCGCAACACACACACAAACACACGTACACACACGATGAGAAGCATTCCTAACGAGTGATATCTCCTCGCGCACACCGTGGCCGTCGCCTTCATTTGCCACGTTGCGCATTGCTGGCACATCTTCTTCTGGGTGCGTGTGAAGCGATTTCACTTCGCATCCCATCGCAACATCGGCGCGCGTTGACGCGTGGGGCCACTTATGGAAATTGTTTGATCGAGACCAAGCCCAATGGAAACGCTCGACACTTCTCTCACAAGCCGGCCCGCGGGGTCACAGCAGCAGCTTAGTGGATGCGATGTTGAAACAAGTGGATGCTTGACAGAAAAGAGAGAGAGGGAGAGATAGTGAATGAGCGAGAAGGGAAGAGATGCCACATGTCCATCGTACAGATAATGATGATGCACGATCGTTTGTTGGGTGGGTTTGGTGGTTCGAGATTTTACATCGTCAGCCATTGATAAAAACGAACATTCAATCCTTTTTGAATTGAGTCTGTAGCCTTGACCTTTTTTGGACGACACAATAACCACCACAACGATCCAATACGATCGAAAACGCGAGAAAGAAGGAGCCACCGCAACAACTCCGTGGCTACCCTTTGGCGTGATGCAATGGCAAAGAGCACAGTTTTCTCGAGCGTTTCGTTCACAAGCACATATACACACACACACACACACAAAACAGTTCCCCGAATCCGGTTTGGAGGTCAGCGCGAGCGTCTTGCACTTGTGATACACAAAACCGCTCACCGGCCGCTCCGTGGATCGTTGGAAAAATCGTCCAGCGCTTTGCCAAGGGCGTAGTAATTGGTTTCGTGCTTTCGAATCGCGATCCGACGTTTCGAACCTCGCGATAAGCCACTGCGCGAGCTGGCTACGCACTTTCGCCGGGAGACGCAGAAGCACACTTTTGATCGGGAATTTCTCTTCCAAACGCTACACTAGACTTCAACGATCGTATGCGCGACGAACGGTTTTTGGGCGCTGCGTAGCATTCGAAGAAACACTTACTACTGACACACTAGGCCCTAGACTAGGCACTAGTATTAAAGTGTTGCTCGTTAAGCCACGATTCTTCAACAAATTCTTCGTTTAAGCACACCTTAGCCGCGCGAAACAACGAGGCCGAACCGCACCGTTCAACGTCCGAGATAAAAGTGGGGCTCGAAATGATCATGATCGGTACAGTGACCGTTCACGTGAAGCCGAGGGCTGCTTAGTCTACGATAAATTGTCGTAAAGCAATGATTCTTTTACCATGAAGGTTTCTTATTGACATTTGAATCTTCTTTTCGTAGTTTGTCGTAGAATTGATTAATAAAAGACGGTTTTCTATCCAATAAAAATGCAAAGAAAATGAGAATGACCCCAGAATGAATGAATGAACGGTATAATGAACAGTGTGTCTTCGTTAAGCGGCATGAAATTCAACAAACTCACCAATCTCATCAAGAATGTCTTTATACACTACATTCTGTACTAACACAACTTACACGCATTATAAAGATTATCGGAAGAGATTAAAGAGAAAGGAGACGAATGAATGGACAATGAAATTTTTCGAGATAATATTTTATGATTTTTATTTGTTTTTCATCGAATTTCTGTTACATCAACCGCCGACTTGGGCGCTTCCTTGCTCGCCTTTCCCATTTGTTGCTTTAGTAATGTATAAATACCGTAATATTAGAAAAATGCTACCAGTTTTAGGCTTATTCGTCGTTATATCATGTTTAGGGGTTCGCTCGATCGAATCTTTCGTCCACGAGCTTCGTTTTACATTTGCGTTTTGATATCGGTATGATGCTTGCCTTTGTGTGAAGTGATTTTACTTTCCCTTGCTGTTGTTTCGAACAATTTGACTTATACGCATTCGCCAAAGAGGAGCCGGGAGTTACTCATTCATAATTTCAGTTTCAAGCTTCCGAACGAACGGCATTCATAATTTCGCTGCCAACAACTGATCAATTGTTTCGTCCATTGGCGCCAATGCATGGACCGTGTAAGGCCGTTTCTTAGATGCTGATGAACGAAGAATGGCAGGTTGATTAGATGCGTTAGGTGCATGAGTAGATGCTATTTACAGCGATAGATGCGGCCTATAATGGAAACCTTCGACATTCAACTAAACGCTTAAGATGATTGAGAAGCAGACGATAGTAAAGGAAGTTTTCCATTGGAAGCGAAAACCGATCGAAGGATTTTGCAAGGGGTGGGGTGGATGTGAACCGATATAGTATCGATATACGTATGAGATAGTTACATAAAGGTCAGCCATTCCGGTTCATATGATGGTTTTTGTGTAAATTCGCTCTATTGAAAGGTGATACCATGGTTATTGATTACTTCCTACACATTTGCTTGTCCTAGACTAATGTTTTGGAGCCGTCACTATGCGTGCTCCTCACAGGTTCTCCTTCGTCGATGGCGTTCTAACTATTTGTGATGTGATTGTGATGTGCGTTCGGTGTGGTTCGTGTGTCTGCAAACTATCTTGTGATCAATCAGGAACACTTTCTTCCTCTTTCAGGTTGTTATATAAAATAAAGTTACTATTACGATACACAGACAATCTTCTTCCATGGAGGATGTTGGAAGGTTGTATAAAATGTTCCAAATGCTCAAAAGTTTTTACAATACACTTGTGCCGCCAACATCTAAATAGACGGTGGCATGTTGTAGCCTATATGCAACACTATCTTCACATTCTGCTAGCACCGGTACTGCTAAATCGATAGGACTCCAAATAAGAACACGCACGGTACCAGCAGGAAGCTGGTACTAGGATACTGCTGAGCACATGCACAACCTAAGAAAATACGAGTTCACTTTTGAAACACGTTGAGTTGGTATGGCAGTACGAGCGGCATGTTGTGGCTTGTAAGATTGATCCCTATTTTATCATTTGTGTTCTTTTCCTTCAATCCCATTTCAATGAGACGCATTCACATGGCAAAGCAAAACGGAATACACATATCGCGTCTTAAATAAAACAACAAGTGTCTTCATTTACGAGTATTTTTCTGTTCTAGTAGCAATAAAATCACTGGGCATAGCATTTTGGTTTACGTGATTACATACTTGAGGCGACGCAGATTGGGGCTGCTCCCCATGTGCGTCTTACTAGTCGACAAATGAACTAAATGACACAGATAGAAATTGGCAGAACGAAACAACGATGAACAAACATAGAATGAGTACGAATTATGTGCTCCTACTGCTAGAGGAATATTTACAATTCTTATGTGTTTCTGCTCGCTCGCACAAATGGAGAACGGTTGTTAGAGAGCTTTTCCTGAACAGATGTCGCGCGCGACAATGAGACGATGACGAATGAGAACGAAAGAACACGGTTCTAGTTTTTCCTATCATTAAACACTCAATCGAATATTGCTCCTAGCCTACAAAGTCCCGAGGATACTAGCGAGTCGTTACGTACGATACACAAAAAAAACTATAGGAATATTTTCTGGCTATCTGGCTTGGTGAATATTTTCACAAATTAAAATGGATCAACGAAGGTTTAATAAATTAATTAGTTTTGCACACAAAATGTGACGTCCTCCGTTGCTCTATCCATGCTTGAACTATTCTAGATCATGTCACAAAAAATCGAGTTAATTACATAGCTGCACTACGAGTCACCGCGAGTTTCAAATGGA
>NC_064875.1:69885967-69893467 GCF_943734745.1 Anopheles darlingi
CGCTGGATGGAATAAGAAATAGTTTTCGGGTCGTTTTGCGTCCATCTTCCGGAAACCGGACAAAACGAAGCGACGGGCAACAAGCTACAGCCAGCATCCTTTCGCGCTCCAGACCCGATCGCTGGCCGAGACGACAGCGAACAAAACAGGCCAAACAAGTCCCAAAGAGTTGTTCCATTGCGAGTCAGAGTCCTTCACACACCGCACCATTTACCACCGGAAGCCACGATGGTCTTCTCCAAAACTGGAAAACGAGACAGCGAAAGACGAGTGTGAACGAGCCACAAACTTTCCTTCTTCCTCTTCCGGAACGTTCTGACCGTGCTCCAGGAAGTGGGTGGAATTATTAATTGAAGAGCAAACTACAAAATTATCAGCTAAATAATGGCTGCCACCGAAAATTGCTTCCGTGGTGCTCAAGCATCGAAGTCGAATTCACTCTTCGTTTTTCGACCCAGTCCAAGGAACCTGATTTATTTCGAGCGATCGAGCGATGCCGGAGAAAAGGTGCAATCAAAGCAGCAGTGCCCGAAACGGAAGCACCGGAAACAGCTGAATTGAATTTGACGAACAAACTGAATAGTTAAAAGCTGGTGGGCGAGCTGGTTAACCGGGAATCGGAGAAAGCTAATTGCAAATGACCACCAGCACCGGCAGCAGCAGTAGCGCGTTCTCGAGGACGAACTTTACCGCATTAGCACGACCAAGCCGCCAAGTACACAATGGAACAACAATTGAAGCACGGAAAGCAAAAAAGTTGCGAACAAAATGAAGCGCGCATTAAGTTGCTTCACGCCTTCTAACACGACACGGGCAACTGTGCAGAGGAAGAGAGGTGGTAGAATCTGGTTTCGCTACAGCAATTATCACGATTAACGAACCTGCCAATCAGCGGGGCACAAGGCGCGCAAGATGGATGGTGCCGGGGCCTTAAGAAATTCGAAGCCACAGATTGCTCAATAGAAAGTGTCAATCACTCGGTCGGTTGGTATGATCTGATCGGTCTGATAATCGCCGTTCCAGGTCAACAATTAATTGCGAACACTATCAACAGGAGCATAAAAATCGGACAAACAAAAAACAACACAACATCCAGCGACGTAAAATCCGATCTCCTCAGATGGTGCACACCGACAATCGCCTATTGATTAGCTCATTAGCACCGTGTTTTGCGTCGATTTTTTAATTGTATAAATTATACAATAATTCCAGCGTGCAGCATAAATCGATCAGCGATAAAAGCCAGAGGGGTTTGCCAATCCTCGGGAGGAAACAGCCAAGATCAAACAACGCAGCATCACGATTGCGAAACGGTCTAGGAGGTCACCACATGTGGGGATCGTCGATCAAATTTGGTCATTAAATTAGTGGAAATGCTGTTTTCTAGATCACGATTCCACGCGTGCCGAGCGTGCTGCGAGGGGTTTGGCACCATTAGCAGACGAACCAAGAGTGAGGTTGGAGTGTTCCCGCGTACGAGATTATCGTTAATGCGCTCAGCGGCAGGCAGACCGCAGCATTATCGTTGAAGGCGCCACCGCCGCGGGGTCCACATGAAGGCCACTTATGTTAATGTCGATGTTGCGACGATGGCGCTCGCGCGCTCGCTAATCACGCCCGTTGGATGGGGCACGATCACAGCACGAGTTTCGTGCTGAATCTTGGCTTTTATCGCCATTTTGTAGCCCACCCCCCTCCGGGTTGGCTTGGGTGACACACGAACCATTTGATGGCGAACACAAATAACTGTTGACACTGCCTGTCGGCGCCTTCTGCCGCCTAGGCCCTCGCCGCCGACTGCTGATGAATGATTGCGATTGCGGCGCATGATAATCGATCATCCTCTTGCCGGTGGGTGGGTCAGTGGAGTGGGTGGCCGGTCCGAGTGCTTATGCTGTGACCCAAAACAAATAAAAATTATAAGAAGCCCACGGTTTGCGCGCTTTTTTGATTTATTGGTGGGCGTCCTCTTTGGTGGGAATCTTGCAAATAGCGTTTCGCGGATGACGACGGGCCGAATGGGATGATTGTTCGCTCGGATAGCGTGAAATTGGCTTCGGAACTTCTTGCTAATGTTGATTTGGAACCGTCTTCGCCTGGCTCTTCGTCCCTTACTTTGAACCCTAGGCCAAGAACCCCCCGGGCGGGTTCGCCTGATCAGTAATTATCCAAATGATTTTAGCACTCGACGGGAACCGTTGCTCTCCAGCTGCTTTAACGCTCACCGCATAACCCATTTGGAACCAGCAGGTTCTCTATCAACAACGTGCCGGCGGTTGGCTGCACGGTTCGCGATTCGCAAACACAAAACGATTGTTTTAATTAATCTTTCTGTTTGCTTTAATTTTATTGCGAGCACACAAACTCACAGAAGCAGCCGTTAACTCGTTTTTTACTGTGCGCCGGTGATAGGTTCTGCTGAGAACCCCTCTTTCGGCCAGGCCAGTGCTGCAGTAGAGTAGTCAGCCAATTTTCTGGTTCACTGTTCAACTTCCAGCTCTTCAACAACGAATGAAATGCAAGCACAAGCTTGGGAAGTGACGATGTGCTGATGTGAACGACCACCGACGTGGAGAAGCGAGTACACTTCAATTCAGCAAAATATTCGGACAAATTCTTCTCCCTGCACTCCCGACACTCTCTATCCATCCAACGAGAAGAACAGGTGCAGTTGAATGTTTTCACTTATTAAAAATGAATCCCCTCTCGTAGACCGACCGCCGGACAGGACTGAAAGGGAAGTTTACAGAGCGGTTAGCCGACAGCTTATGCTGCACCGTACAAGGTGGACGGGAGTTAGAGATCGGTTGAATGGTTTCCCTCATTCGTTACCCAACACACACACATACACACACTCAGACATGGTCATCAACATTTCAGCAGTCCACTTCACGGTTTGGGGTCAGAGTTCCAGTCCCTCTGCTCTGGAAACACGAGGAAGATTGATTCGCGGATCAGTGCGTCCAATGGTCGATGATCTTTCTCACTGCCCGAGCACACGCTGCAAAATGCATTTCTGTGTGATCGGTGTCCACCTGGGGGGAGGAAAAGGGCAACGGTGCTGTTGCAAGAAACAATTGCAACGAACAATGGTGAACGTTCTGGCGGTGAGCACGCTCGCCAGCTGTGACACACTGTGGCTTGATGGAACCGACGACGAAGCGTGAGAAACACAAACGACGTCGGAAGTGCACGTGGAACGTTGGTAGAATAAGAAAGATTGATATTGGGAGCGACGAGCGATCTTCAAAGAGGGCCTTTAGCATCGTAGAAAAAAGGGATCATTTCCCTTCGTAATGGTCCCATTTAATTATGGTCAGCTCAATTTAGTTCATGCTTGAATCGATTTCAAAGTGGAAGTTGCTGCAACGCAATCTAGGACACATCAATATTATGAAACCCAATAACCCAGAGATGCCGAGATGAATGGAAACAAATGGTTTCCAAGGAAACGAGCCCCGGTGGCTAGGCTGCCTCCAGAGCTCTGCAATCTACCGCATACCAAAACATCCCGACCAATAATCCCCGAGATAACTTTACCAAAACAGTTCCTTTCACTGCAACAACATCATAATCTCGCCGCATAATATCCACGAGTCCCGGTTCAGGGCGAATGCCACAACCAAACATTTACATTCTAATTACAATACCGAAAGTTTTCCCCAAACACGTGAGAACGTGTTGCCAAAACGAGGAGGAAACTGAGAATGGCTGCCGACAAGACAAAGCCAACAGTCGACCACCGACGTTACGGTGAGTGCAGCATACAGCATGTAAGCGTATATCGCACCCGTTGCAGTTGCATTCGGTCGCCAGAAATCCAAACAGACGGTAAGACAACACCGGCTGGCTGGCTGGCTGGGCGTTCTGTTGGTCCGCTTTCACAGTTTGGGAATAGACCAATTGCTCATATTTCTCGTTGCAGCCGACAACGTGCGCCGACATGAACCAGTTATGTTTTGGTTTCACTCCAAAAATAGCATTGGATAGCATATGCTGCCCATGTATGGTAGAGAAAATTCGTTTTCTCCCAGTTCGGGTGCATGGCGGCACCCGGGATCACAGCTCCAGCTCCCGCACCGACTAGACACAAGAGAGATCATTGCGATTCGAAACAAAAACTCCAAATAAGTCATAGGGGAATGGTACGTTTGAGGATTTTCTCACACGGAAAGAAAGGGGAAAACCTCATTTCAAACATCGTATAATGATGTGTTACGCTGTCAAACCTATTGCTTCCCGGGATCCAGCAATCGCTGCGAGACATCACATGTCATCTGTCAATGAACTGCATTTCACTCGGTATACGGCAGCGCCGTGATGCGTTTCACCCAAACCCCTAGAAGAAGATCTGGAAGATACCTTTCTACGAGCGTGAAAAATGGAAACTTATAGTGGCTTGTAAGAATCGTTGCAAGCTGTCAAAACATCAATGTCCACACGTGGTCGAATGATACACGAACCATAAACCACACAAGACACTTTACTTTATCGCTTTCGCATTAACGACCTCCGAAAACAAGAGTCGACACTTTTAATGGTCCGCGATGAGTCCGTGGCGTCGGTTGATGGTTGGGACGCGCAGTGAATGCTGAATAGCTCCTTCTAATGTCCAGCCAATATCTCCTTTCGCAGACCACCATTTCCAACATACTTTCAGGCACCGTGTCACCGTGTCGGTTCGCGGTCGGTGGTTTATGTAAATTTCCAGCCAACCGGAAGTTGATTAATTTGCGCTCAGCGCGGTGACTTCCTTCCGCGTTTTTGATTACAAGTCACCGAATGGTTTTTGGGGGCGTTCGGTGAGTGTAGCTTTGAACAGTGCGACGAGGACCTCACCTGTAAGTAACAAACCTCCCGGCGAGCGGCAAACGTAAACACATGAAATGAGTTCCTTCATCGCTCTCGGATGCGGAAGTTGCCTAGCGATCGCTCCGGTGGACGGATAGCTCGACCGTTTGATGTGCTGCAGCAGCAGCCGCAGGTAGCAGCAGGGCAGTAGTGAAAAGTAATAAAAGTTTAATTTCGACGCAAATGAAACTGAATCTGTTTTACTTCCCGCGTCCATCCCGCTGGCACCGGGTTTTAGGATTAGCGTAACGTTTGACTCCGCGATGCTGACGGACTAGTAGTGTCCCGTGGAGGGCACTATGGGCCATGGTTTGTCGCGGACAGGTTCATGGAATCGAAAACTAATTACAAATTTGGCATCGGAGCGAGTCTGGGTCTTCTTAATTGTTTTTAAACCGTTAGCGAATGAAATGTTATCACAACGTAATTAGAGTAATTTTCATAAAAGAGAAAGAGATAATCTAGACGCTCCAACGACTCTGTAACTCGCAGTTCCGTTCGTTTGTCGGGATATAAAAAGCGAAACAAATTGCTTTTACATTCTAACTGAGAGCTGAGCTCGTTTGGTGGAAACGCACTGAAGCCGACAAGTCAAACATAGCGGGCAACAGGTCGTAAAGGAGCTTCCAGCTTAGATGATAAATGAAACGAGCTGGTGAAGTGTTCCAGAAGTACCAACTGGGCATCGGTACAGACGTTGCTACCACCAAGCAACATCAAATGATTATCGTCTAAGCGATGCAGAAATCCAATTTTGATAGCAGTTCCTGTTTACCCAACAAACACACGCGCACACACACACACACAGTGCTCGAGTAGGAGGAGTGTTTCGTAAGCAGCGGACGTAAAGCAGCGGAAACGATGCTGTCGATGGGTGATTATGCTCTGCAGTAGCTAGTAAGCAACATCGTAGAAGATGGGAAAGTGTTTTGATGTGGAATGTTTCGAAAGAGAGATCAATACTCGTACGCACGCTCGGTAGTCGAAACGATTCCGGCCAGACGATGGATCCACCTGTAGCAGAGGCCCATATGGGCCACAGAACCGTTTGATCCTGACTCCAATCGTAACGCCGCCAGTAAATTGACTTCGCTTCCATTCCCAAAATAATTTCCAATAATTCGACCCCCTCTAGCGGTCCCGGCGTCATTTGCACATTGGGCTCCTCTGCGTGCTCTCCTGGGGGCTGCTGCAGACGTTCTTCTCAGAGTGTAATCGACAATCAAATTACTGTTGGAACATTTTGCTTGCAATCCGTTTTCCCGCCAGGGGTTTTGGGACATTGCCATCGATCAATGGTCCTCGAGTGGGGCCAACGGGACCCCCTTAACAACACACATCTCGTTGCTATGCTTCATTAACATCACTGGATAGGCAGGTTTATAGCTGCAGGCCTGCAAGGATAATGACGTGCACCATCAATCAGTGACCTGTATTCATCCCCGTGGATGACGCTAGGGCACTCGCGAGCTAATTAAATTATTTATCGACTACCGATCAACATTTCATGAGACACATATGATGACGTCCGAAACTGGTATGACCAAACTCGCGCACACCGAGGCCTACGAACCGGATGTCTGCTATTGAAAAGAAGCATTTATGCTATGCTGTGATGCGTACCGAACGACCGGTCGAGGGCTTATGCAAAATCCAATTTTATACATTCTTGCCCAATAAATCGTATCGCTCGGGGCGTCTAGAGACATTCTGTGCCCCAACGTGAGGAACCTTGGCAATAAATTATTTACAGCTCAATGGGCCGCCACATGTAGCCACATATGCTGTAGCATAAATCAAAAAATTAAACAACCAGAAGTAATACTTTGAATCGTACGGGACGTTGCCACCGGACCGGAACACCAGACACGACGGTAGCGTGCAGAACAGTAGCCATCCTGTCAGTGCCTGTGTTTTGCTGTTGCTGGTGAGGCAAGATCTTCGAAGAGATACAACAAACACGGCGCACGGTACATGGAGCGGAGTGTGACATAAAAATAAAGAAGCTTCCCTTGTCGTACCATCGTTTCTGGCTTTTAAGTTTAATGTTCACACATACGATACGGCGGGGAGGGCGCCAGCAACATCGTGGAATCGAATGGTGTACGTTTTGCGAGTACGGTAATGACTGCAAGTCCGGCTTCGACACTCAAACCAAATACTGATTGCGGGAAGATATCAACGACGACGAGAAAGAGTACGACAACGACAACCGAAACATTACGACAGTTGCTGGGGTCTGGGAATGGTGCTTACATCTTCGTAGCATCGCACTAGCCCTGCCTAAGAAGGGTCCGGGACCTTCTCGGAAACTGGTATTTCCTTTTGAACCTCCGGGTAGGTGGCGCACCGGAGCGAGTGTGCAATGCAGATAGTAAATTCCTACGGGAGTTCAAGATCAGTCCGAGCCATTATGTGGCAAATGGAGGCGTCCTAAATCATACACAAAGTATGCGGCTCAACATCGAGCATGTCCATTCTTGGGTATTTGCCGGTTCTTTTCTCGGCTTTACCCGGAAGGTTAAGGGTCTTCCCATATTACATTGTGCCCTTGAGAATGCAGTTGGTTCAAAGTAGGCGGATACGTCGCTTGCTTCGATACGTTGATGCTGAGGTCAGTTAAGTAAGGAGCCTGCGAGGTGACGCGCA
>NC_064875.1:69903467-69910967 GCF_943734745.1 Anopheles darlingi
ACGGGCTGGCTTACCCGTGGGTTATGATACCGCTGAAAAAAACCGAACGAGCGCAATTTCTTTCCTCCATCGTTTCGTACCGCCGGGAACGGTTCACCACACCCCTCGGGTCGTTTGGCAGGGATGAGATGAAATTTAATTTCTTGATCAATTTCAATTTCGGTTCGGAAAACGCAAGGGAAACGCGCGCGGAAATTAAGGCCGACAAATACGAAAAGGTTCGCGTGGGTCTGTACGTTCGAAGGGTCGTTTTCTCGCATCCGGGAACACAACACCCGGCACAAGATACGCCAGTTGTTAGAATGTTAGACTCTGTTAGTGAATCTCAAAAGTGGATATCAGGTTTATACGATCAAACCTCAAAATCTCTCAATTTCTTCTTAAATTATCATCAAAGAAGATAAAGAACATCAGCTGCTTAATGCGTCATGCATTGATTCAAGTTCTAGCTTTATATATATGGTTGCTTATAGATATAAAGTATGATAAAAAGCATCTTATTTTAAAGAATGTACAACAATTTTCCACTGAATACAATGGTGCTGCGCAATAGTATTACATTTTCTATTCACAAACACTCACCATGAAACCGGCATACCGAGATACCGGAGAACCAACCGGGGGTACTCTAGAGCGTCATACCGTCATACCAAGTGGCCCAGCATCAAGAATCGTTTGCATTTCGCAGACGACGAAGGTCGCTGCTCGCCTCAGCTCAGCTCTGCGTTTGTCATTTGGCTTAGCCTGGAACTGGAAGCCGGCGAGTGGCAGCGAACGGTTGCAATATGGTAAGATGTATTACCACTAGCGTCATGTACAATTTAAATTAAAGGATTTTTCCATTTCCACCCCTTACTCACTCCCCTATTTTCATCCTTCATTCCGGTTTGCCAGCACCGCTGCGACCGGTACCGAGGGGTCATGTGTAATAATACCCAGAGAAGGAGAGTGAGTCAAGTGCTTCTCCTCCATGCCAGACCATTGCTTGAACCGGTCTAATCCTTGGCACCGCATTTTGGGTCGTTGGTTGAACGCTTACGAAATGGTTAGCATTTTCCAGAACAGTGCAGGAATCGTGCATTAAATGGACGCGGGGATTTTACTTTTTTTCTGATTTTTCTTTTTTCAGACACAAAATTCAGGTTCCAACGCGATGCTTGATAATTTAAACGAATCATCGTTGAGTTGTTAAAGAGAGTTCAACAAAATCTCATCGCGATGAAGTTGAAGCGTTTTAGGCGCAACAACGAATCATCAAACTTAAAGCTATCCTTTGCTTCTGGCAGCCGTAGGACTTCCATAGGAGATGGCACATGGAAATTCTATTGAATCAGGTTGTGGGAGCTGCTAATGGCATCGGTTAATGCAATGAGTAACCAAATTTTCCGAGCTGCCTCGCTGCCATACCACAAACCCACATCCTCCCAAACCGAATCTCTTCGTTACCTTCGCTTCTACATCATGTCTGCATCGTGCACAGCATTTTCCGAACCGAGTACCTTCTCCTGGATCAATTATTTCCCCGGCAAGTCACAACAAATATGCATCCCACTCTCCGTCATCGTCATCGGCAGCGACAATGTTCGCAATTTTCTTACCCTCTAGCAGTGCGCGGCTGATGCTGGGAGTCGCCTCTCGCTAGTGACTCGACACAAGCCAACCCCCTAAAATAACAATCAGCATCATTACGACACCCCCCGGATGCTCATCGACCGAAGCACAAATCTCAAGGGACACGGCGTTGAGAACCCCGTACGCCCGATGCGCGTATCGGTTTATGAACACCTCCCGGAAGCATCAAGGACTCCCGAAACCCCCGGGGTCGAGTGGGAATACCACTTGAACAGGCAGGCGAACCAGGCGGGCGGCATACATGCTTCTAGACAGATTTTCATGCTGCCTTTCAGCAGTGAAAATGCCTTTCAGGACCCGCTCCAGGAAGAGTGACGTACGAACGGTATGTACGGTGTGCCATGGCAACCCCTTATCTTTACAGCAAACTCGAATTACTGTGCCACACGTTATGTTGTCGTGTCATAACGGGAAGGCGCTTACGGTTTGAGGGAAGTCTCGATAACGGTGGAGCACCAACACGCAGACAAATCGGCGCCGAAACGAACGGAGAACCGAACCGTGGCAGCTCTCTGATGCTGACGAGCGAAACCACTTTGCGCACGAATATGGAGGACCTCCACGGATTCTCTATTAAATTAATAAATTTCTCGACTCGACAAATTCTTCAAATTCTCACTGATTGAGAATAAATTACGAGCATGGAGCGCACGAGTCTTGCAGGGAAATCTAATGTACTTCTGATGCTGCAGGAAATTTTGTCAAACGCAATCGGAGCATAGAGCAGCATCATCTACCAACAGCGTGGATCGCGATCAGGACATTGTTAGTAGAATATTCGCCCCAAAAAAAAAAGATGAGTCAGAGTGTTGCCCCACGTGCAGCGGCCTTCATGTGCTTCGTTTGCAAAGGTTTTCAATTCCATTTCAATTAAATCAACCTGCGCTGGTGACACGGAGCCCGAGGAGAAAGAAAATTATTTCGATATCATCCCCGGTTGTCCAGCATTCGACTGAGGTGGAAGGAGAAAAGTAAACCTAGCCACGGATTATGTTGATTCCATTTTGCGATTATCGCGCGGTTAGTTAGACACGACGTGGCACTAGCAATCAGGTGTCAGGTCCAAAACCACGAGAGAGGTTTGAGTGAGCGAGACCATTTATACTGTAAGCTTCTGTCCTTCACTGAATGATGTACTCGAAAGCAGGAGTTTTGGGCACAAAAAAAATGGTTGCCGACGATACTTCCAGCACGTGGTTGAAGCTACTTGAGTTGATGAGATCATTCCATGGATCGATGAATTTTAATCAAATTATGGTTGATGATGACGGATCTTCAGGTATCTCTCGAGTATTATTTGTGACACCCGTGCTACCGGTGGCAAAGTGTCGATTTCAGAGGATTTTGACTCCTCAAATCCGCTGGAATAAAACGCTCTCGAGTTATGTATAGCTGTTCTATGCAATCCCAGTATCGCCAGTGAACGCGATTAACCCTCTGTGGGCCACGATTGGGCCAGTAATCTGCTGCAAGATAAGTAATCCAATTTGGCATAATGTTGGTAAATCATTTGCTACGAGAATTGAATATCAGCAGCACGCAGATCACAGAACTAGAATCGGGGCGTGGAATTTCAAACCCCACCCGGGGATACATTGAATTTTGAAAATCCAATCCACACAAAACACACACATACACACATTGTGATGCGGCATCTGATTGTCGGGTACTTAAATTAGATTATCACAAATGAAAGCGGGCCTGCCTGCCTCGTGAATAGCGGGAAATATCTAATATACATCTAAATTAGCTTTCTCTTACAGGCTACTCCTAGAGCCGCGTGATAAACCCAGCTGATCTGCAAACACATCCAACGCACTGCAGGACATGGAAAGGGAGAGAAGAAAAAAATTCAAAGGAACCAAAGGACACACGCCCGCTCGCCGGCCGGGAACGGGAAATTAAATTGACTCTCATAATGGTCGTGCGCTGATCCTGATTATTTATTTGTACGGTACGCGCCCACCTCACACCCTACCAGAGTAAAGGATTCCGGATCCGAAGGGTTCCGACGGTCCGACCTGCCACATTGGCCACACCTCGATTCCGGGTGCCATGCCGATCGATAAATGGACAAGGCTTTGTTCTTGGGCTGCACTAGCCTTCGTTCGCTAAAAAAGGATCTAAAATTCATAGACAGACCAGTCCAGACACCCGGTCGGATGGATGGAAATGGATGCAGGTTATCATTATGAAAGGGTTGGATCACGTTTGGCTAGCATATCATTAGCCGAAAGTATACTTTGTACGCTGGAAGTGCAACAGATGCACAAATAAGGTTTTGATAGACAGTTCCACAATCTGGGGTCATTGCACTTCCATTTTAATGTTTCATAAATTTTGCAAAGTTATTCGAAGTTTATTGAACCTTATCATTGCTTCCTAACACCCAACGTTGAAGACACATTAGCTCTAAGAAAATGTTCCATAATTATTTCCAACAACAGAAGAGTATCTAAACTAGTTAAGAACTAATTTATAATCCCAACTTTATCGTCTTTTCTGGTATAGAAGCCGACGAAATGAGGAAGGAAAAGCAAGATTAACAACGGTAGCCTGCCAACAAATCCGAAAATCCTTCTTCACATCTGAAAGGGATTGCATAAAGAAAAGCTAAACAACATCCAAACTCCAATGCCGCCCGAACAAGAGTTCTAGATGGGGCCGGGAAATGGTTTGAATGTCACATCTGTCGGCTGCTGACTAATCCCGGTAGCTCATCGTATGCTCTGGTCGCCACACTCTGCGAAATGAATCCCAGATCCAATACAGCTCAGCCGAGTAGCAATGGTGCTAGAGCACCAGAAAGTTTGATAATTAATTGACAGAATGTTAATTAAAATTCTACAGACATCGTCATCGTGCAGCCACCGCTATGCAACAATGCAAACTGTGCATCCAACTCTGAAACCGTCGGATTCTTGGAATCCATTGGCTTCGAAAATTTCATAATCAAACAAAATATGCAAAAAGAAACATATTTTAGCTCGAACGGGAAAAACATACGCCCCGGAGCCATTGGCTAATGTTATAATGGACTCGTTGTTGCAAAACCCCCCGAGCGGCACACTGTCAACAGAGTCGCTCTTTTGTGAAAATTGTGAAAACAATATTCAATTTCGCACAAAATAAATCATCGTGGATATGCTCAGAACGGACCACGACGACGACAACGACATCCCGCATAGAGCGATAACAATCGATCTAATGAAATCTACAGAGTAATCATTCCCATCGCTGCCAGCAGGATATCGGACCATGTTTACATGTACCCCTTTTTCCAGCGAGGGGCTAGTCTCTTTTCTACCAAACATAACCGACGGCGACAGCCAAGGACATGAACAATATGCTGCCTTTACCATCCCTAACCGAGGGACGGATAGGGAACGGGAATTAACTGCAATCCGGCAACGAGCTATCTCACCCTCACATCTCGCTCGTGCGCTGTGGTTACCCCTCCGTCACGTCAGGCATCGTACAAAGGGGACCTTAAGAATTTAACAGAAACTTCCTGAAGCGACCTAAACCCCCACAACTCACCAACTCTTCGCGATGGCACTTATCATTAACACCGTCCTCGGGGCCAAAAACCCGTCATCCGTCGGGCGCGTGTTTGTCATCAGACAGACCGCTGGCACTACTACGACCACCACGAAAAGGGACTGGTAAATGGAAGGGGGAATTATGAAACACTCCCGTGACATGTGCGCGAAACCAATCACAAACGGATATCGCAAAAACCATTTGGAACCGAAGGGATTAGCCTCTGAAAGATCGACATCGAACGCAAACAAAGAGACCAAACTTTGTAGCTGCATTGTATGCATTCCCTGGGGGGGATGGGACAACGGTCAGAAATCGATATGATCGATGCATTGGATGCTCAAACACCCTCGCAGCTTTTTTCTTTAATGTTATCCAGACTTCCATTGCCCCTTTGCCAATCGAGGAACACAAAGTGTCAAACATTGTGCTGATGGCAAGAAACAAGAACAAGAAGTAAAACTGATCAGCATAAAACTTACAGTTTGTCCCTGCGGCACCGTCCCAACCGTCCCGATAACATGCTGTAGAGAGAGCATAACGGTGCACCGGGGTTGGCATGCTTGGCAAGAACTGTAACAGATGATTGCTCCAGGGCGCTAACCGAAGCCACATCGAGACACTGAGAGGTGATTGAAATGGAAAAGTGTTGCCGATGGTTGCCGCAGGCTGTTCTTCCTTCCCCTGTTCGTCAAAGGGCGAGTCACAGCGAGTCGATGACAACCCAAGCGAACCCCGAAGGAGCAGTCGAATGGCGCGTCGAGATAAGCGCCAGAAACCAGTTCCAAAGTGCATTTAATATCCGTTTTGCGGCGATGGGTGGGTGTGTACCCGTCACGATAAGAAATAAAGCCATCGCCAGACAAACGGGCCATTCGATGTTCGCTTTATGTGGCTCGCTCTTTATGCAAACGTCTGCCGGATGTTGCCAACACAAACACAAACTATGAAACGCGTCCCAGCCGGAACGGAACACGCAGACACGGACGAAAAGGATAGAAAAGATTTATTTTTCTTAAAGTTCTTCAGTTCCTCCCCGAGGGAGAAATCAATTGAAAACAATGAACTCATCGAGAAGAAAATTAGCTCCACATCAATCTAACTGTTCCTCCCCCGTGGATTCACTTCTTCGCCCGAGGTACTACTGAAACTGCTTTCCGGAGTCTTTAGAGCGTTCTATCAATTAGAATCGTCCGAAGTGTGATCCCGAAGTATAAGCTATAAACAACATTTCCTGCTCAACTCTCTAATCCTCTCTTGAGACCCACTGCTTCCGGCTACCCGAAGTGGCCACCATCATCATCACCGCTCGTATCGCTCGTAAAATGTCTTGAAATATTGCTCTGATGGCGCATCAAGTGCCATTTCATAAGTCATCCACTTCTCGGCGGTGAGGCCAGCATCCCATTGCAATCGAGCATGCCACCTTCCCGCCCCCCAGAGAGATCGTCATCATAACGCACACAAATCGTCGATTTAGAGCGCGAGCATTAGCCCCATTTGTCGTCGTACTCATCGCCTTCCTCGTTCGCCCGTTGCTACGATCGTCACTAGGTCAATGTTATTGTGTTCAGCAAGATTGCCGCAACCTTGATCTCGCATCTCGTCAACTGTTCATTGCACTGACCGCAGCATTACCACCCAATCCAATGCTCCAGGAGTTCATGGGACGAGAAAATCACTTTTTTGCTCGATTGACCATTCCAGCAGCAATCGCATCCACTACTTTCGCTTTAGCGCTACCACATTGACCACATGGCAAACCGTTTGCTGGCATTAGCACACCGTTTGCACAATTTTATGCCATTTTATGTGCTGCTGTTCCTCCGGTTCCACCACATCCACACACACACACGGCTACTGCTGCACGACATAAATACCTTCGATCGATTTCGGTTCCAGTCGATTTGAAAAGTTTTATTATTAGAAAAGTGCTTCTTCGCGTCGATTCCGTCGGCTCGGTCCTAGGTCCATCGATGTCGACTAGGTGGCTGAACGACTGGAACACGACGTTTCAGCATCGCACCACTGCATGGTGGCGCCACTGCCAGACACAAACCAACATATGCGTCGTTGCACGGCATCCTTTCAGGTCCGCTGGTCGCTGGTGTGTCCAGCTATACCGCGAGCACGCGCTCGACATGCCGGAATCGTTTACATTCGTAATTCACCCGGGAACCACAGAACGGGGCAACCGACGTGATAAGAGAGTAAACCCGGTACGAACGGGAACGGAAAAGGAAGCAACAACAAAAAAAAGCAGCATAAAGAAGGCTCCAACATAATTTCCACCGCATCAACACACACACACACACGATGATGGTA
>NC_064875.1:69913467-69915967 GCF_943734745.1 Anopheles darlingi
CCTCAATTCTTTCACAGGAAAGAAATCTTCAGCCGAAAGCCTTGTTTCGGCCGCCTCTCATAACATGATTTTGATATCATGGCCACACTATCTCACTACGAATTCCTGTCTTCACGGTCCGATGGTTCAATCCACCGGGGCGAGGTGCGTCACGCATAATGTTGCCGTTGGCGTGCCGTTGGTTTCTCGAGAGATCGAGAGACCGAAAAGTTGTGCGATAAAAACTACATCATCCACAGAATATTCCCCGCAATAAAGTATGAGCTTCCCTACCACAGCACCCCCAGAGCACGGGGGCGTGTGGCGCGTGACAATTATATGCTCTCGGCCGGGGTTGAGGCCTCTCTTCTTCTTCTTTTTTGGTATGTTGTACGCGATAGCGCAGGAAGAACCAAGAGCTCTCGCAGCAAAAAAAGGGGTGTGTGGAACAATGCCGAAAGGTGCCATCGTGTCGGAACCATCGTGGTTGATCATCGATAATGTCTTCATTGGTCAGCTCGAGTTCGTCCCCCTTGGCTAATGGAATGGACGCACCGGGGGCGAGCGGTGCAACGAAAAGAACGACGACGTGTAACTGATAGAGCCAAGCCGGTTCGCCGCTTGGTTGGCCAGCTATGCTGCTGAATGGCATGGTATCGCCTCTTGCCAAGTAGGAGAGTCAAGAGACCGAAAAGCACTATACACACACACGCACGTAAAGGGCATTCAGATGCATTTGAATGCAAATGAGAAAAGGCAATATCAATACAGACTGGCTCTCTCTCCCTTTCGATTATCTTCCGGCGACCGAGAGATCGAAAGGGAAACTGATGGCTTCATCAGTCGGAGACGCGTAGCAGGTTACGCGGAACTTGAAAGTCAAATCAAATAAAAAAGATCAAATAAATAAATTAAACAGGCTCTACCGTAGCGGCTCTGCCCATCTCTACCAACGAATTATGACAATCTTAAAAGCAAATATTGATTTTTCAACATCATTAACGCTCAATGGTTGGGATTGTGCGTTTGGTGAGCATATCGGTGGCTGCTTCCACGAGTGTAGGACGGGAACAGTGTCCAACAATCACCAGAGAGAAGATATTTTTAGAATGACCTTTCGTAAAGTAATAATTATAGAGCGATATTCTCTAAACACAAATCAATGACATTTACGACTCGATCTGCTTCAAAGCATTCCACAAAAGCGGCCTCACGGTTAAATTCAAAGAGCATTCCAAAGAACCTGGAATTCTAGGCACTGGAATGACTATACACTATTCCTTTGGCAAAGTTACAGTTGAGTGAATCGTTTCGAACTCATGATCTACAAAACTTGACAAACAACTCCTTCTGTTGCGACAAACCCCTCTGCCACGATTGGTAGCCAAAGGGTAGCATGAACTTTAGCCCACCCCTCGATACCCTCGATATCTCATTGTCACCCTTCCCCTATGACGACCGTGTGACCACCACCAATCGTAAGTCAATCGAATCGAACCATCGATCGGAACGGATGGCTCGGAAAAGGGTTGTTGGTTCTTCCTTCGATAAAGTAGTATCCAAGAAAAGTTTCCATTCTATGGTGGGAGTGTGCGCCAGTTCAGAGGCTCGTCTACCACCGTCCGGGAACGGCTCTCGACGATAATTACTCAACCATTACAAATTGTTTCGCAAACGCTAACACACCCTTATCGTGATACACGGTAGCAGCACCGTCCCCACAATCCGATCTGTATCAAGAATGCATCTGAAGCCCCAATGGTTTCTCTCCTTCTTCTCAGTAGGTCTGGCAGTTGCTATAAGAATGGATGAAGCAATCGAAATCACGGACCGTCTATCTTGGCAATGCTGTTTGCCAAAATCATTCCGCTCCAGTACATCGTCGGCACACATCTGTTACGGGGTTTGACCATTGGCCAAGTCTCGCTCCAGAATAGACTCCATCTGGAGCAGGAGTCTCAGACCTACAAAAAGAGGGAAGAACCTCAAGCGTACTTAATTAAAGAAAATCAGTTCATCAAAGGTGGCCCCTTTCGAACCGCAAACTCAATCGAAGAGGAGATTCTACTTAGAGACGAAGAGAAGACACTTATTGATTGTTTCGTAAAAGTTCGTTCGGATGCTCGGTCGTTCGCTCATTGGCAGATGCCGGCGTCATGGCGGCATGACGCACCCGGTTCTTTATGGTGCCATGAGTAGTGATGAGGCTTCTCGGAAACCCTCGGTCCGGTCCGGTGTGGTGTGTAGTAACGGTGTCTGAGAGACGTCAGCAGGCATCGTTGGTTGGTTTGGCCGCAAAACGATTAGCAGACAGCTTGACACCACTGACCGAAAGCCATGCTCACAGGCGATAGAAGGAAACATGAAACCTTATTGTTACGAAACACCTCCACGATGAGAGCAGCCGCAGGTTAAACGCAGTGGTTGGGGAAGGCGTTGATTGTTTGCTGCCCTCAACTCCAGACTGCCAGAGTTTCGCATTACCTCCGGCAGTGGAGCAAAAACCGGGTTTGGTAGAAGG
>NC_064875.1:69920967-69923467 GCF_943734745.1 Anopheles darlingi
AACCGTCGGCAACGCTTGGAGAGAACGGTGGATAAAAGTACGATACAAAAAAGAACTAGACCGAGTTGCGGTGCCCGATAGATAGACACAAAATGGTGGTAAAATTACTACAAAAAACCATCCTCACCAACGCGCGAGATGCGAACTCCAACAGCCCGGGACCATCGACAATCGGATCGGAAACTAGCGGCCACCGAAATTGTGTAGAGGGTTTGGCGTGAAAAAAATGCCTCCCACCATCAACAGTCGCGGGTGAGACAAGCGATGCGATCGTTTTGTGAAAATATCAAATATCACACTCCACCACCGCCACCACCACACATCTGGCCAGAGTCTGGTTGTTCAAAGAGAAGCAGCTCCGATACATCACCACGTACTGGCATAAAGGGTAAAACATAAGGGTTGCGGATACAAATTTAGTGGTTTGGACCCACGAGTGAAGAGCCCATTTACGGTTCACCAGACAGACCACGGTACGGTGGATTGCATTTTAGAGGTTTAGCCGGAATACGGGCGGCAACCAACGCACCAACCAATCGACCACAGGCACCCAAACGGAAGGGTTCATTCGGTGCTTTGTCGGTTGCTGTTTTTGTTGTTGGTTCCAACCGGCACACTATCCCGACTACATTATGGCGGCTGACAGAGCGTCGATGCAATTTATTAACGATTTTTTCGATTTCTAAAACAGTTGATTAACTACCAAAAAACATGAAATAAATTTATCCAATTCAGGTCCTCAGTGAGAAGTCCTTCTGGCAATTCGACCAGACGGAAAAATCATCATAAAACTTTCCATAAAATAACTAAAGGTCCTTAAAATATGACTGCATGAAATGGGAACCAACTGGTCCTAAAATAACAACCAATCGAACCGAATGTGTCCCCTACGTTTACGCTTGGCAACGTTTGCTAGAAAGATTACGTACGACCGTGGCCACTTGGTACCGTTCGGTCCGCTGGTGCGCAACAGATGTGCGATGCATTAATCTCGCGCCATGGCAACCGGCAAGACGCACGGTAGTGAAACTCCCAAAGCTAAAGACGAGACGGAGAGTGTGTCATAAAAACAATGCAAATAAATAAACAATAAACATTTTATTTCACTTTCCGATGAGAGACAGACTCTGTCGTGTATGTGTGTGTAGATTGAACAGCATCAGGCGATTGATTTCTCATCTCCATTGTTGACGGCATCTCGGCAGCACCTTGGACGGTGATGACGACCGAACGGTTGATCCATCTTCTTCTTTGTCGTTTTCCGCCTCACTATGATACAACCGTAAGCGCATCCTGCTGCTGCTGTTGCTGTTGCTGCTGCTGCAGGGCCAAATGAAATGTGTTTTGATGGAAAATGATAAATAAATATTACCACACAGCAGCAGCAGCAGGGACCAGGGGGAAAGGAACCCGGGGGTCAAAGTGATCCTGCGCGACAAACGGTCGAGAAAAATGGTTGAGCGACTGCTGGGTTGCCACATAAACCGGGAGGAAGGGCACAGCATAAATAAGTGCCCGCGTCGGTCACCGAGCGTGTCTCTAATTGTAGCGAAACCCATCGGTTGGTGAATGGCTTTCGGGAAATCGATTGTGTATGTGTGTGTGTGCGCGCACACCCCGAAAAGGTAAATATTTTTCCAAACCAACGATCAGCGACTTCCTGTTACGCTCCTGCACCCCGAGAGCCATGAAATGGCCCTCTGTCAGCGGTCCTTCCAGGGCTCGCAGCATTGCCCAACACATTCGCCATATCGCTGGAAGCCATAAACCATTCAAATAGTGACAAATGTGACGGCAGATAAATCTTTGCTGACCTATATGCTCGGACGCTCGGGCGTTTGGCTACCGATACGATACGTGGCGGTCCGGTTTTTGGTTTATCTCGGATAAAGAACTGCTTCATTTACCGGGTTGGCCGTCGGTGGCTGGCATTTCATTACTTCTGGTTGTAACTAAATCACGTTGCCATAGCGATCATAGCCACCACTCCGCATAGGTGAGAGACTTTTCATACCTTTCGGGGACCGCAACACGTTGGGTCTCAGTTTGCTTTGGAAGTTACACATTCCACATTTAATTAATGTTTCGTCGGTGAAGTGGGGTGGTGGTAGTCCTGCCTCAATACAATTCCGCCACTTGTAGTGCCATCTTCATTTAATTTCATGAAGATAAATGACATTCTTGCCATAAAACAAAAGTCTGCCAAAAACATACTTCACTGGCGGTGAAGTTATGATTTCTCTTATGATATTGGCCATTTGCCCTGTTGCGTCCCCGGTTACCAGACCGAGAGTGATGATGATTTGGCATTATTCTGGCTCCTCCCGAGCTCATCATAGATGCCAGCTTTTATTTCGTTTTTCTGTGGAAAAGAAAATCCTAAATAGAATTTTCATGAAGCACAGAATCGAGGGGAAGCGTGACGGACGAAAAGATGGTCTTTTCCTCGCCGTTCGTCCCTTGCTTGGCTGGAAAAGTGGCGCGTAAAAAGTGAATATTT
>NC_064875.1:69925967-69930967 GCF_943734745.1 Anopheles darlingi
GCAAGCATCTCATCTCTTCTGTAGCATATTTATTTGTTTTCGGTGGCAATCACTCGGAAGTGAAGGCGCGTAATTGCATTTCCTTCCTCGAGAGAGAGAGAGAGCCGCACGACGACGGTTAATTACGGCCAAGACGTAAACATCCGCTCGTGCGATATGCTGCTGCCGCTGCTGCCTCTGCAGCCTTTGAAAGGGAAAGCCGTCGAGATGCCGGCACCCAGCTGGAGTTTTGAAGAGATTCGTGCAGAAGTCTCGTGTCTGGTGTCTGGTGGGATGCAAAGCACGAAAGAATTCGGAATCATTCATCACTCCAACCGGGCGCGCAGGGGATCCACAGACCAGGGCATGAATCATTGAGCACCGTGCAACAGCGTGCGGCCAAAAGATGGATTGATGTGTTTGGCCCCCAGGGTGAAAGAGGTAGCTGCTGTGCACTTTGCGTTTGCGTGGCCATGCCAAAGGCGGCCAAAGATCAGAGTCATGTATTTCAACGCTGCGTCATCACAACGCAGCAGCATGGTGGCATCGTGCTGCTGCGTTCTTGAAAGTCTTTTTGCTCACGTTGCGGCGTGTGAAGAGAAAATTAAAAACGGAACAACGTATCGCTCCGCTCGCCAGCCATCAGTCGTTGCGCCGTTAATTGGAGGGCACGTGAAACCAATGGCACACAACAGACCCTTTGCTCAGTTCTCGGTACCAGAGGTGCTGTTTTAAAATAGCCTCTTCGTCGCGGTCCATCATCATCAGCATCATCGGCAATGGCAACACACAAGATAAGCTGCTTCACACTCTTTTCCCTCGTGAAGAAGGTAATTAAAAGCTAAAACCTGCTGCCGCTTCTGCTGCTGCACGACAGCATCCGTACACCTCGCACCCTATTGCCAATAGGGAACTGATGAGTGACGCTGCCCGCGAAGATGACCGAAGAAAACACTCCTTCCAAGAATACTCATCCAGTGGCAGTCACCAGGCCATAGTACAATCCATCACAACGGCTCGCCAATCCAGCACCAGTTACCACTATCAGCAAATTTTCGAAACACACCAGCACCCCGACCGTTCCGTGTGTACCATAAATCTTGTCGAGCATAAAGTGGCCACTGGGAGGTTTAGCAGGCAGCAGCAGCAGCAACGGTGCTGCATAAATTATGATTTTGCCTTTCGGTCGGCCCGGAACTGCGGACTATCACGACGGTGTTCGGGACGGGGACCCTATCGATTGCCTCGTTGCAGTGTGACCGCGTTGCAACCCCAGCTCCGTGTCCCTCTGTCAATAAACGGTTGCGCGGTTTCGTCAATTTTCTCCCGGAGTTCAGGGGTCCCCCGTCGTACGCAGCACGATCGCATGTGTGAGCGGACGTGTGTAACGTTACACTCGATGAAATATGTACAGCAAGTTGTCAAACACCCTCATCGTCGTCGTCGTCGTCGTCGTCGTCATCGTCGCGGACGTCGTCGTGGTCGTGGTCGTTGGGTTTCTTTTACTTCGAACCATCGATCCGGCTAGACGCCCGGGTGTCGTGTGCCGCCATATGGTGCGTCCTCGTGGGAAATTTCGACAAACAATCCACGGCCCAATGTCCGTGTGCATTCGGACACACCTGCAAAGTGACACCGGTACCCTGGGACATTGATTGATGCAGCGCTGTAAGCGGAAACAGCAAAGCAGCAGGGGCAGCAAGGCGCCAATCGAAGATACATCGACAAACGAACGCCTCACACCCCTTCGCCGGTACGTGCCGGTCAGCAGGATAAACATAATTACTGTCTCACGAACGCCCGAGGCCGCCATAAATGTGAAAAACCAATTGGCAAACTGTCAGCAAAGTGTGAGAACATAATGTTTACACATTTGACAGTGAACGTGCGATTTGCGAACATTTGGCCGTTGCGAGACGAATCGGAGAGCATCATCGAGAATGTGTGAAGTTTGCACATTTAACGGCCCGGTGTGGAGCTGCAACAAACATACACACGTTGGACCCGTCCTTCACCTTCGCAAAAAGGGAGGCAAACGAAAGTGTTATGCCATGTGTCGCCGGAAACAGATCGGTAACTTCATTCAGACACTGTCAGTCAGACATTTGCATACTGATGATGACAAGGTAGTACAGGATGCGATGGCAAATTCGCTGACTGACTGACTGGCTGACTGACGGACTGGTTGACTGGTTCTCGGTACTCGGTGGACACGCTTTACACGGTATGCAATTTATATTCAAAATCATATCCCGGCCGCCGGCAAAGGGATTCGATGGCTGCTCAGCAATTCAAATAATGTTACCTTTACTTCTTACAAAGAAAATGTTTTGCTATTCCGGCACGAGCATTCGAATTCAGTTACCAAAATGTGTCCAATATCTTCTGCTCAACATAAACCCCGTATCCTTGCGCCTTAGTCGTGCCAAACCGTCTAAAGGCACCTAAGTTATTGGACTAATAAAGCCGCATTTTCCTCTAAACATCCAGAACCATCTATAAAGTAGCAGGAGGAAGGATATCAACGATACCAACGTCGCTTAAAACGCCACCATTTGCTTGGGCGAACGCTTTCCATAAATATTTCGTCTGACCAGCAGCCCGGCTATGGACCGGCGAAGAAAATTGCTGCGAGAACGATGCAATAGGCGCGATACATTTTCATTATGCAAATTTCCAACCAACCAGCCAAACCTTGGCTGGTGGTTAAGTTCTTTTCCATGTTTCACCATCCCGGCACACCGCAGTCGGCAAAAGAAAGGAAGCGCATGCTCCTGCAGCCCCGTGGACCAGGAGCCTATTTTCTTTTCGCTTGTGCGCTCGCCCAGAGACGGACGTCCTGCTGGTGTTAACGCCCTGCTCGATGTCGATGAAAAAGGCACGACACGGCTTGTAACAGAATCTTTAGAGAGAACTCGCGCGACAGAGAGAGCGAGAGCGATGGGCTCGAAGAAAAGACAACGACGACCCGCCCGTTCCATCGCTAAGTACATTGAAGTCGGAAAGATATAAAATCTGATTACCGTTTGCGGAAGAAAGCGCATTTGTGTGGCCATTATCTGGGCCGAAAAGTACGCAACGCCACACCTTAGCGACCGGGAAAGTTATGATAAATTGTGGCGGCTTTCAGACCAGAGAAGCATAATTGGGGTGAAGCTTGTGGCAAACACATATTCAAATGCCAACCGAAACGAATTTCGAACGAGAAAACGAGCAAAACGAGCTATTATCAAAGATATCGGAAAAGCGGAGTTAATTAATCACTGCTCCTATGTTGTAAATGCGAATGCCCGAGGAGGGGTGTTGCTTTCTGGTCGCGTTTTTTGCGCCCGATCCCAAAACTCTAACAACCACATGAGGCAAAAGTACAAAAGGACGATAGCTTACCGGGCGGCTGGGGTTGCGTGAGATTATGTTTCTGAGGCCACGGTTTGCCCCGTTATGAATTTCAAAGTAGGGTTTTGAAATTTGAATGAACAAACACTCGAAAGCGACACCCAGCAGCACCGGCACCAGCAACCGCGGCACACGTGAACACTTTCGCGCACAAGCACGTGCAGCGACAAGCGAGGTCCTTGTGGGCCGTTCCGCGCGCGACATCGTTAGTAATTTATGCTCGTTCCTTTACGCTTACTTACCGGTGCTAATGAAAATCCCTGGCTCTTGTGGGGTTGGAGGAACACATCTTAAGATGTGGCGCACGAGTGTCTTTGTTCTTCCTCGCACCCCTTCTCGCTCTGCTGCGAGAAACTAGTAAACCAACCCAAGCCAAGCCAACCACCGAGCCTACCAGTAAGCCCCGGGACACATGCACAAGAAACCCCTTTTAGTGGCATTCGCGAGTAATCATCGTTTTGAGGGATGATTAACGCCGAGACGCAAAGTGCGTGAAAATTGACTTCGCGAAACGGCGCGCGGTTCAAATGCTTTTATGTGGCGGAGTGCGATGTGATTGACGAACGTTATCTACGAGCGTTTGATGGTTATGCTTAGCGATCTTACGAGAAGCGCATTATAATGAGCCTAATATGTCTTTATGCGATCTCCTATGACTTGAGCCGGTCTTTGTGTTGGGCACTGAGTGTATAAAGCAGCTAGTAGAATCTAGAGCGTCCTGTTAGGACGTCGTTCTTGTCAGTAATAGGATTATGTTTCAATTTTAATTCAGGGAATCAGAAATAACTTTTGAAATCATTCGTTACCCGTTGATGTGGTTTATGTTTCACCAATTTCAAAAGGTTTCCAACAAGCACAGAACGCAATATAAACCCTTCAACGTCATGAAATAATATCTGATTTTACGTTTCCATAGCTACTGAATGGCTCGCTGCAAGCAGTCCTTTACAGCCCCGACAAAGCGCATTCGCAACGCAGCAGCGGAATGCAAAGTATCCTTGTCTAGTTCCGTGTAACCAGAGATGCTTCACCGTACTGCTGCTGTGCAATGGCTTCGGGAGCACAAAATTCCAGTGCTGCAACATGAATCCTAGTTCCACATTAATTTGGGGATCCTTCGATACCATTGTCGTAAAACTCCATCGTACCGATTTGTGGAAAGTGGCTACCATCGGGACCATAGATGGTTACAATCCGATAACGAGTGGCAAATAATTCGTCGCCACCATCATCTTCTCCACGCAAACCACACGCTTTGCAGAAGAGGCATGCAAACAGAATGGAGATCGAGGAGCGGTCGAAATGCGTTTAATCCCATGTTTTATGCTCTTTTGTGCTCTCGGCGGAGCAGCGGTACAGAATGTCGAGGGCTCTTGCGTAGCTGTCGCGCTGCGTACTGTCACCAAAAGAAAGGATCCACAAATCTAATCCATTGAATACATAACATAGAAAGAGAGAAGGAGAGAAGAAGAGAGAGAAAAGTCTAAATAAAAGACACTTGCTTACTGCCATCAGGCTTCCATCCAGCGCAACATCATTACGCCTTCGCTTCACAACCAGCATAACGACACAGACAATCCATCGCTTTATGATGCAAAGCGGCGTAGCGGCTGCTGCTGTTCCCT
>NC_064875.1:69933467-69940967 GCF_943734745.1 Anopheles darlingi
CCCACGACAGCGGCAACATTATTTTAATGAGTTTTATCGTCCCCCGCGCATTCGTTTCCTTGGGCGGTCGTGTGCTGCCGTTGGCATTTCCCAGACCCACCGGAAAGCAAAAGACGAAACAAACCGAAAACAGGGGAGACTGAAAAAAAACCAGAATCCAACAGAATTGTAAGCCTAACGCTCAACATCGATGGCGACGCTCGCGCTAATTCGGGCCACGGAATCCACGAATGATTGTTGCCTTTTCACAAACATTCCTCCGGTGGTTCATTATATCGCTTATTTGTTTACGAACTCGGAACTTCAACGCCTCTCCATTGAACCGGGGGGAACAGCGAGACCGGAAAATCCGGGTGAGCAAAGTTCGTCTTGGCCGGTCCATCCGTCCATCCGTCCGGTCGGTCATCGAGAACCAGGACCGACAATGTTTTCCCTTTCCACTCCACTTTTCACATTTATTTTTGGTTACAAAGCCAATTTTTTTTCTCTTACTGTGTGTCGTTTAACTTATGAATGCGCGCGGGAAAATGCGATGTTTTGGTTCCGTTCAACTTCCTGTGCCCGGGGGGGGGCGCATGTTACTAATGACGCACTTCAACACACCCACCAGAGTGCTGATGATTCGACGATTCATTAGCAAGAACTCACGAAAAATTACAATTCTGTACCTAACGAAAGGAATGTTTATCTTCCTTACGCTGTAACACACGATAAATTGAGGGATATCCATTGTATGACGGTTCAAATCCTTGGCGAACATAAAGGACTTGGAGTTTCCTGAAACAAAAGACCAAACACGGAATTTGGTTCGAATCTGAACGTGGTACGCAACAGGAAACCGACAAAACCCAAAATCCCATTTCTCTTCCAGAACGCCAGAGAACATGGAGTACATCAATTTTGCATAAATTGCCAAACGAACACGTTCCCGATATGCTTTGGTTCGATATTAATGTACAACCTTTATCGAGTCCCGGCACGTCCCATCCGTCTTGGCACCGATTTCGCCGATATTTGCCAATCATAAGCGTGCCGGCGGACCGGCGAAATGATCGGTTTCACCTCAGTGCAATCCAGAAATGGGAAAACGGGAAACCGGATCGCACCGCCGATCCGCGGCGGCATCGGTGGACAGGAAATCAAATGTCCACCGGGGCGCAGTGAACCCGCGAGTGCGCGTCCGCTTTTGTGTGTGTGTGTGTGTGTGTGTGTTTATGTCACGGTTCAGTGGAACGTGGAAGTGCGTTCAACGGGAACCGTGGAACTGGAAAAGATCGAAAGCTGAGAAGAATGAGTTCTCTTGCTTTTGATGGCTGTTGGTCAAGAATCGGTTCGATGAGAACGATTGTGCCGAAGACGGAAAGAAAAACCGTCGAAGCGCTGCAATCGATAAGCTCAGAAACGCTGGAGCTGCCGCCGCGGGCTGGCATATAAATAGAAGTAAAGACGAAACGACGGAAAAAAATCCAGCAAAAGTTATCAAGAAATTGCCCAACACAAAGCTGGAACGGAGAGAAAGGGGCATGGATGGATTTAAAAAATACGAAATAAAAACGATCGGGAAATCGATCCGTGGAGTGAATGACGGTGCGAGGCAAGGCCAAACGAATGACAGCTATCCGGCGACGACGACGACAACAGCATATCTAAAGCGAAGGACAAGGCAAACGGAAAGTCAGATACGTTATCCCACCAACAAACCGTGGCGTATGGAGTGTTCAAACTCTTTTTACTCGCTATACGGTTACGGCCACCAGCGAGAAGAAGCAAGCAGCTAGAGCCCAGCAGCCCCGGTTGCTGCCTGCTATTGATGCTGTCCAAGTCGAGCTCGCCTGACACTGGAACCTTATGTACACACGATGTTGGCCAACCAAGGGCTTTCGCTTTGCAGCATGACAGAACCATAAAGTCGTTGCCGCAGCTACTGCCCTCCTCTCTCTCTCTTTCTCGGGCGTTGGCGAGCATCAACCAGACTCGATTTGTGTCATCCCGGCGGGCATTCCCATTTCCCATTACGGTAAAGGGTAAAAACTATTGAACTATCATTTCACGACGTCCCTGTATGGTGCCTTGTACCATGGTTTGTACCGGCTATGCTCATCTTCAGGCAGCTCCATGATCTAGTTTCCCACACGGACTGGACTGGACAACCTTACACAAGAATTTAATTCGAGCAGCTCGATCGACACGACTCACTGTCCACCCCGAATGCCACTGCACTGCCCAAGAGGAGAGCGAGAATGCGAAGGGCATTGAAAATGAATATTAGATCAAAGCGGTTGCCGATGGGTTTCATTTACATGGTCGATGATTAAAGTACCAACGAATCGCTGAGAAATTCCATTTTAATGGATTGCAGCTTAACGTTTTATGGGTGAATTTTATGAATTTGTTCGATTAGGTTGATTAAAAGAATTAAGGAGATGAAAATATTATCTATACGTAGGAAGGTATTACTCCCTTATAAGAATTTTAGTTACAATTATCCAGCAACGTCATTATAGTTACACAACAGATTTTATCCAGAAACTAACAAAGGTGGAATCAACTGTCAATGAAAATTTGCTTAACTAATAAGTAAATTGTCTATATAATACTCCTAACTAATTTCAAGCCCTGCAGCATAACAAAAGGGTAGGAATTGAACTAATGAATTGATCCGTTTTACCAATCCCACATACGAGCGAGAACAAAATGAAACCAATCAAGCTCAGCGTATCCTCCAAGGAAAAAAGGGAATCGTCACATACCATTGGTATATTAACCCAGTTACCGGAAAAGCTTCGAATTGGGGCACTCCATAGGGTACGCCGCTCTTCCAGCTGCCAGACGCCTGACCAAGATCCAAGCGCCGAGCCATAATTTCATCCCATCAACCCAGAAACGATCCTCTTTTATAGAATGCCCATCAACAGATGATGTCACACTGTGCCCGGTCCTGGGCAAAGGATTCCCGGCCATCGAACGCCGGATGGCAGACGACCGGAGCGGCTAACAAGGAGATAAATGTGAAGAGCCAGAAAAGGCGAAAAAAAGGGACACCCGCATCAGCAGCCCGGAGTCCTGGTCCCATTCCCTGGCCACATGCCTCCTGTGAGTGTGTTTCTGTGTTTTGCTGAACGACCTCTGGCCTGCTTCCATGCTAGCTTGATGGTTTGGTCGTTTGCCGATGGTACAATAGCCCAATAACCCAATTCTTGTGCCCGAGGCCTACACTCGCGGATGAAAGAACACATCGTTCGTGCTTAGCACGAATCAAAAAACGGGACGGCGGCAACGATGGTAGAGCTCCGATGGTTCCGGTGGCTTCGAAGCAGAATTGATGACGGAAAGCTTACTGACCTGCGAACGAGATAAGAGGAACAACGAAGAGAGAATGAAGGACATTAATTATTGGGCAGGAATCAGGAAGCTATTAATCGTAAGCAGTACGCCACACCTTCGCGGCACAGCACCAAGGAATGCGCCGGACCGCACCCTTATTGTTTCCCTCTTGACAGTGTGTCTCGCAACAACCTGGGGCAGCAGATAGTAGACCTTATTTTTCGCTACAAGAAGGTCTGTTTTGCATCCAAAGACATGGCCGTAGCGTCCATCACTGTAGACGCCCGCAACCGGCCACCATTAAATGGAGCACCGACGACGCAGCGCGAACCACGGCCAGGTCGTGCAGCAATCGACTAATTGAGTTTGGGGTTTCCATTCCTGGACCCAGGGCCTCCTATTTTGTCTAGCGCTCCCCAGTGGAAAATTGTGACGGTAATAAAAATTATTTATGACCAACAGCTTACCACTGTCCAGTCTCAGCAAAGGAATTTCCGGATCAAAAACGGTGGTCTCGCCATTATTGCGTTCCCCGTTCTCGCGGTATTGCGTGCCGGTGGTCGTGCCCCACCCCCGTCCCATCTTCTCGGTGGCTCGAGGCGATCGAACTCGCGTCGTCCCGCTGTGGTTGGCCTTTTTTTGCTTTGTTTTTTTTTTTTTTGGAACGACTCCTCTGGAGTTCGTTTCTGTCATCTCACTGCGTTAAGATTTCCTTCTGACAGTTCCACTCGGAGATTGCAATCAGGAATTCACGGTTGCTGCCACTCTCGTTGGAATGAAACGATAAAAAAACGGTCTGGACACCGAAGGCAGCACCACAGTCCAAAATGTCAAAAAGTGCTGGCGGGCCTCTGGGTCAATGGTTGGGTTGGGTTGGGTTGGGTGTTGGGCTTATGGGTGAGGAAACGGAAACCTCTAAGCGTGCACCGCCCGTCACAGCGCGATATTCGGGCCGCGTGAAAAGAAATCAAAAGTCATTCCCGTCCGGCCTCCTCCTCCTTTGGTCTTTAGTTTTACGATCGGCGTGGACCACAAAGACGAACTGAAAGTCTGGCGAGACATTTGAACCTTTGGTGGAAGTATTTATTCGATGCAGAGTAGCAGCAGCAGCAGCAGCAGCAGCATCGTCAAGCACCCAAGAGAAGAGATTATCTCAATCATTTCCTTATTAGCAACCGTTTCGGTGGCAACGCGTTTCGCGATAAGCTATTGGTTGGCGAGCGATCAAAGTAGCATACGGAATGAACACGTTTATGGGACGAAGGCTGTCGAAAAAAGATCCAATAAGGATGCCTTCCTGGAAGGCCATGTTAAGCTGCTTTCGATCAGCTTTGCGCATACTTTTGCTCGCCAGCACGGCCCTAAGCTATGGCCCACGCCATGCTGCATCGTCGAAAACCAACGCACAAAACGCACCAAATTATGATCCAGATGTACGATTGTCTCTGCTCACACAACGGATAAATTCTGTTCAATGTTGTGCCGCTACAAGACGCAGCGGCAACACCCACCGACGTGCAACCGCCTCCGCGAGATGATAAATCTACGCTGATTATGGACGCCCCCTGAAAACCAAGCTCGAGCATAAATTCAAATGCACCGCTCAGCGTGATCTACCCGGAGCGCGCACCAATCCACCAAGCCGCCGCAAATGCCATTCGACAAATGGAAATTAAATGCAGAACGTGTCAAGGAACTGGGGTGGTTAAGGCCACACACATGGGAGGCACACGCTGAATGCGAATTGCCTGTGCTTATCGCGACAAACGCACAGGCAAAAAGGTAATGAAACGATCTAAACGATTTCCAGGATCGGATAAGGTGCGTTTCTTGTTTTGCAAGCAGTGCAACGGTCTCCACTCGGTCGATGTGTCATATCGCGTCGCTGTTTGGCACTGACGGTGAGGTCCCCGTCGTACCAGGGACCTCATAAATCAGATGCGCGCCCCCCCCTTCTCACATTCAGCTCGCAAATATTGTACGACGTATTGGTTCGGAGTGAATATGTTTCGTTTCACACACTGCATTATGCACCTATGCACTTTCAAACCCCCGAAAGGGCTCACGATGTTGCCGAACCACACGGAATTGCTTGAAAGAGGTCAATGGCATGCCACTGCAGTTGGAGTAGAGCTAGGCTTCGGTTTTGGCTTCTGAAATCCTGCTGCCTTCCGTTGGGGTATGTGTGTGTGTGTGTGTGTGTGTAGACCAATAGAAGCAGGAAATTGCTTGTTGCCACCGTCGTGTCCCTTGACCGGGCACCCACTCGTGTGAATGCCAAGAGGTGCCAAAAGATCTCACGAAATTCCCATTTCCCGCATTTCTCTCACCGCGCACCGCGCACCGCGTTCCGCATCCGGAGGCGATTTGCGGTGCGATGATTTGATGGTTCTCCTCTGGTGGAACTCTCACCGAAACACGATCGCAACACAAACGCCACTTTCGATACATGCCGTTAGATGGAAATTTCTCCCCCGGATCGCCTCGGGCGACTCGTCGATGGACACGACCGCTGCAGAGCTAAGCGGTACCGAGATAACATCTCAAGACATTCATGCTCTCCCGAAGGCGCTCCCTGACGAGGTGCTGTGGCTGTCGATCGTAATCTTTTATGCTTTTCGCTTGCGTCGCAAATGCAGTTCATAGCAAAACACACACACACATAGACTTGGTTCACTCTTTGGGACGGCTGTCGGTTTCGATCGATATTCGATCCGCATTTTTCTTCCTGTGACCACATTGAGTTCCTCAAATCACGTACATGGCACGAGTCAAATTAAATAACCATTAGTCCACGATGCTCCATCATCATCATCATCATCATCGTCGTCATCGACAATGCGCAGGACACGTTTGAACGTTGATAGTCCTCGTTCAGCAGCATAAACCACAATCAATCTGAAAAATCCATTTTATGACAAATGATATGGTGGACAGACTCGAGCATTAGTGAAAGAGAACAGTGAGTGAAAGTGAACGCCTGTCCGGCACCGGAAAGGGGTCACTTGAATGGCGTAATACGATCCCGCCGGTCCGGCTGCTCTCCATTTATTCAATTTTCTTATCGTGCGTCGGTCGCAGGCAGGCCATGCTCTGGATGAACTCTAGGACTGCAGCTGGAATCCTGCGATGACCTAGATACGCACCGTGGAACTGCGAGCAGCTGGCTGGCCATCCCGCTGTGCAATCCGACACCTTTGAAGCCCAACAATCTATTGTGCTTCCCTCCTGTACGCATCAGACACACACATACTGGCATACCCAATCTAGCTAGTAAAATAGATTTTTGACACTTCATTATCGTTGATCCCTTCGGTCTAACAAATGGCCAGTCCAGTCGCGTCCACTCCGTATTGTATCCATCGGTTAAGTGGAACCTCCATTAACTGTGACCAACGTTGTCCTCCGATTGGGCGAAGCCGGAATTCGATGCGTCACGTCGCGTGTGATGCTGTGATTCTTCCGGTTCGGGTCACACAAAACGGAACCGACATGAAAGCTGAAGAAACCAATGCCTTCACCGTTGCCTCCTGACAAGCGACAGTACGAATGGAATGTCGGAAATCTTCACAGCAGCTGCTTTTGCTGGACCTCCCATGGTGACAAAAGATCTTCAATGTATGTTTTGCTAAAATTGACAAATGGGACCCAATCGACCATCGTGGATTATTGAGCACTAGACTCTTCTTCTGACAGAGCCTTGTTCGATGTCAATCAGGACACTCAAGACTCAAGGTCTCATTAAGAACCGATTGTGGCTCGATGCAAGTTTATTCTTTGTAAGTAAAATTTTATGATAACAACCTGAAACATCGTTTGATAGATTGATAGACCTCCCATTTCTCATGCTGCCAGACCATAAGGTGACACCGGCGAGCCCTTCGACCTGATCAGCCATAGGTTGGAAACCTTCTAATTCCCAATGCATTAGCCTCGCTTATCCGATGCCTCATCACAGCAGGAATACGAGGGAGGACTGAATGCATCAGCCGCACATAAAGCACGTAATTAATCGCTCTACACTGTTCCTCCCCCTGGTATAACGATTCTCTCTCTCTCTTCCTGTCAACCTTTTGTTTGCCAAGGGAACGCACAGTACCGCAACGCCTTTACTCCTCGCGTTCATTTATCTCTTCCGGAATTACCGGGTTCGTCCATACACCGTCAGTAGATAAA
>NC_064875.1:69945967-69955967 GCF_943734745.1 Anopheles darlingi
AATGCATGATGTCAGATTGCAATTGACATACGAACAAATGGGTGATAAATTATTTTTAATTACCAGAAACGGAACACTGTCTCCCGGATTCCGGAAGTTCTTCTGCCATTTCACGCCCATTTTCCACGCAGGATGCGTCGCAAAAACGATAACATACCTGCCATGGAAGGGGAAGCATAAAAATCCAAATTACAATCTCGATTCTATTACAAACCGGAATGGAAGGGTTCAGGATGTCCGGCCAAAATGTGATGCTCATTTATCAACCGAAAATCGCCCTTGACTGCCACCGACCCCGGGCGATCCGGACCGGAAAGCATCATAATACCGATTGCGAACCAAATTGGTGGTCATCCCAGGAATTGCCCACTTCCTACTCTACCCGGGCACGAACCCTTGGCGGACAATAAAGGACACGTGGCACATCCCTCTCCAGGAGGTATACCACGAACAATATTACTGTTTTGAATAACTATCATTATCCCAAAATATAACCTCAAACAGAGCATACAACGCACTGTGTCGCACATGTGTCCCCGCCAAGCACGTCGAGCCCGTTCCGGAGGCAGCTGCCGGCAGACAGCAGAACCTTCCGAGCAACTCGCTGCGTGAAAGGAAGTTTCATCTTCACATAAGGAGTTGCAGTCCTCCCATTTCTAGACATCTTCCAGCAGCAGCAGCAGACGACCGACCGACCACACATTCATCATCCGCCACCGGTGGCTGACAAAGTGCACAGCATGAGCAACACCGACGCACACACACACTGTGTAGGTGGTGGTCTTGCTTGTCTGACTGCCTGCCTGCCTGCTAGCGTCGAGCAATTAGGCTAATAGATATTCAGATTTCCTGTGGAATCTCAACCATTTTCCGGGGAAGTGAAAGCGAGGAAACACGGACCAGGAAGAGTGGGATCCGAGCTTGATTGTTGTGTTCATGTAGCAGCCACCGCGCACACACACCCCGTACTCCGGTAGACATTGACAACTTCGACAGTATTTGTCCGGAACCTCTTGAACTGTCGGGGAAAACTTCGGTCTTTGATGTGTTCGGTATGTGTATGTTACCCCTGACTCCAGGAGCATCTTCTCTACCGACCACGACGACGAATGTAGCAAACATTTGTCTCCACACATTTGCCTCGGTACCGGAAGTTTATCGGTAACGGCGTAAACTATCATAACTCCTGGGCATGTGTGTGAGGATGCTCCTGTAAAGGTGGTGCCCTCCTGCTGCCTTCAGCATTCAACGATTCGACATATCTAAATGATTGGAATTGCACTTCCTGCCGGTTTTGCAATCGTTCCTGTTTTGATATTGATTTTCCGAAGGGGATTCCGGAACAAACGCCTTCCGGAAGGAAGGATGGACAGGACGTTTTCATAATGATTTCCGAAGCGCAGCGTGATGCGATTCGCGTTTACCGAGTGTTAATTGAATTTCATGAGACAAACACCACGAGCATGAGAAGCGAGCCTCGAAGCGAGAAACGTAAACATGAGTGCACATGCATTCAATTAGCCATCAAGCACGAATAATCTGTGGCAACTAAACAACACACGCGCTCAGGAAAATGATTGTTATCATCATCCTTCGGGGCGGTGCACAGCATGCATGCATGCATGCATGCGCACACCGATAAGCATCTCGAAGGAAATGCGTTTGCAACTGTGTCGAGATGGCTGCTGCTAGGCAACGGAAACGTGCAGCGCTGCAGTAGCACGTGCAGTCGGTTGTGCAATGCTCGTCAAGCGATACTAATTAGATCAAGCAGGAACAGCAGCAGCAGCAGCAGCAGCAGAAGTGCAACAGATCTGGGCACGTCTTGCCGGTGGAGTGTACCTCCTTCGCATCCGCATTCGCAATACTACTAACTATGCTTTGCGCTATGATCGCTATGGTGTACAAGAATTCACCGCTCCCTCTGAACCTGGCCAAACCACACTCACTACTGCATCTACCAAATGCGCATGTAATCCCTGCTATCCAAGAAACCCAGTACCCTTTAATTGCGTAAACTATGCACTTAACTATGCACACTGTGACGATTGCGCTTTTTACGCCGAGGAACCAGCTACCATGGTTCCACAGGAGAGGAGTTAAAAGGAGTTGGCGCTTCACAAGCGCAGGCAAGGTCCTAGCAAGCCATTACAACGCGAACCTCTTGCCTCAGGACAAAAGACCCCAGACGGGTTGGAAAAAGTGAGGAAAAGCCATTAGTAGAGTGAATATTTGATAACCAGCTTCTTCTGCTTTTGCTGCTGCGCTTTTTCTGCTCCGAAAAAAAAAATGCCAAAGACGAGCAAAAGGATGTAATGCGACTATGGGGGCACACGAAATGGTCAACTGTCCACCTGACCCCGGATCCCCGGAACTCCACCGGGAGTTTAACCTGTTCTTCTACCCTGCGGCCAACGTTATGTTACGACGCGCGGTATTATGGAGAAAAGTGAAAAACTATCGTCTTTCACACCGGTATCTCATCGTCCTCCAGCCCACTAGAGGAATGCTGCTTCACGTGAACCTGCAGGAAGATGATTCCTGCCCAGGTCCGGGGAAACTTTGGAGTGAACTTTGGGAAACTATGTCCACCCCTTTCTTAGCACGAGCAAACCCGTACCACGACGAGTTTCACGTTCTTAATCCACCGAAAAATCGGACTACTTCCGGCGGGAGGAGCAGCTACAAGGTGCGCTTTGTCTGGAATGATGCTGCGATGATGATCATCTGGCCATCCAAGGTGCATAAACTTTCGTACTGCCGGCAAAGTGTTGAACCATAAATTTCGTAAAACACTAAATCGCCCCAAAACTATTAAGAGAGATTGTTCATTATCTAATGATGCCTTCCAGCACTCGCTCGCGAAGACGCGAGCTTCACGGTTAACTCCACGACAGCCATTGACCGGATCAATAACACAAAACCTGTTTGGTGTCTTCAAACAGCGAAACTAACCATGAAAATGTTATGCAAATAGGTATTTCGCCGCCGCCCAAATAAGCTCCGCTGCTCCGTGTGTAATGAGCTAGAGAAATCAAATTACGTCCGCGCGGGGGGCCGAAGGGACCCTACATTTTCCAGCATCCCTCGCGGGTCGGGGAAAGAGTGTTCAAATTATCCCAGGATCGCTTAATAAACAAATAATAATGGCACCATTTTGTGAACCCGTACAGCCGCCGCTCGGTCTACGCGCGCGAGACGCCCAACATCAACACCGTTGCCGTCGATTTTGCGCGAATGCAACGCAGCAGCAGCAGCATCGCTGGCAAGCTGACTGGCTGGTTGGCACGGTGATGCTGCGTTGGCCAAACTTGTGGGTGGCACATCATTCCACCGCACCACGGATCGGACAACGAACGGTAAATGGTGGACTGACTGGTGGTGGTGGTGGTGGTGACTGGTGCGTTGGCGAAGACCGCTCGAGTCTCGAGCAGCAGCAGCAGCAGAAGCCTGGAGTAGTCTCGCCCCGTGATGATGTTGATAATAGAAATTCAATTCATATAATTATTTGCTAATTTGCATATTTATTCCGAGGATTATCATGCTCATCACCTGAGGCGCACTGACTGGTAGTGACTGGACACACAGCCACAGCATTCCGGTGTGGCCGGCGGTGGAACATTGTTGTTAATTACAACAAACTCCCTCCCCCTGCCGGTTGCCGTGCACATTTGGTGAATTGTTTTGCAAAACCTTTTCGAAATCAGCATACAGTTCCAGTTCACTGGCCATTGATTAGAGAAGCGGACGGTCGCTTTATGGTGGTTGTGGTACTCGGCATGCCAGGTATTTCGTGCGGTTCCGCGGAGTGTCCTGTGGCACTCTTTAATGCAAATCGCGCTATGGTCCGTTGTTTGATGAAGCGATTTAAATTGTGAATTCATTTTTGATAATATGTGTGAAATCCCTAGCGGGGGTAGATGAATGATGCACCGATTGAATATGCGCATCTATTTGCATTCGTTCACCTTTAGGGGGGAAGGATTCTCGCGAAACGAAATCTAATTTCACCAACCGTTTCGCGTTCAGGTGTGGTTCCGGAGACAGACAATGCCCATGTCGCCTTCCTTTTTTTTGCTGCTTCTGCTACTGCTGCTGCTGCTGCTGCTCCACAAGAAGAGTGGGGCAGTGCTCTTAACGAATTGCAATTGTGCAACGCGCTGGCGTTCGAGCGGACTTCAAATGAGTGACACGCGCGTACGCGCTCGCGAGGGTCTACATCCTGCAATCCAACCGCCAGCGCTACTAATAAACAGCAATTCGCGACGACGACCACTCCTGCTGCTGCTGCTGTTGATGATGACCATTATTCGCGTTCTTGTCAAGCGCTGGTCTCGCCGACGGACAGCGTGAATATAAAGGCAGCCCACGCAAATCGACCCCCTTGGTTGTATATGATCAGGTATGGTGATGATGGAGTATGAAAGACACCTAAACCTCCCCGGACGGTTGCGACCATATTAATCAATTAGTAGCGAAGCCGACGAACGACGTGCCCTTTACGAGCGAACCATTGTCACAGCGTGCTCGCAAGAGGTGGCAGAAGAAGCGGTTGGACATTGGTTTTTATTGGCGCTCTACTGCGATGCGCCTCCGTGTTCCGAACGATCCGAAAGTTCCGAGTGTGGTCCAATTGCTGCCGACGAAACACGCTGGCTAACACGTGTTTATCGCGCACACCGGGGCCACGGGTGGGTCAGGATAAAGGAGGATCACGATTCCGTGGTCCGTGGTCCGTGGTCCCCCAAAAGGCACAAAAGCGCCTTGTCGCTGCCACTGACGCGAGTGCCGCGCGATGAAGGGTTACGTGTTTTCCTTCTCGTAGCCCAGGAAATCACATTCAGCATGTTCAGCACCAAAGGCACGTGATAGCGAGAAAGGGAAGAGCGGAGAACCCTCCTGTCCTGTTTCTCTGGATCTTGCTTTTGGCGAAAACTCTGTAGAAAGTGTGGCCCAAAACGAGGACACTTGGAACAGTTTGTCACCAGACCAGAGGGGGTCGTTTTGGATACGTGTTATGCGAAGGACACACGTCTCTTGGCTCTCCTCGCGTGACACAAACACAATCGAAGGCAGAAATTAAAAACATGAATCGATAAAACAGCAAAGGCGACGGCGGGCGAAGCCGAACACGGACCAGCATTCTGTGGGCAACAGAACACGGGCTTCACACCCTCAACACTGATGATTATCAGTGTCCCTGTGCTCTTGTGAGTCGCTTCAACTCACCATGCAACGTGCGATGCGACAAGGAGGCCACCAACTGGACAAGCGACCTGAGCGTGGAAGTGACACATGATCGAATCGCGTGTAACCCTCCCTCTTGTGCTGTGGCTGTGGACTTAGGACCAGGCTGGCCATATCGTCGTCCTCTTCGCCGCCGCTGTCGTTGGAACAAATCGTCCCAACGAATGTGAAGTTCAAATTATTCAAATTGAATTGCTCGCCCCCACCCCCTGACAGCCATTCCGAAGGGGGAAGAGGGGATAAAGGGAGTTGACAACAATCAGTCGACCGGTCCTTAACCGAGCGAAAGACCAACCAATTCAGTTATGCTAATCGGTGCGCGCATGTTTACCGATGTTCCGACGACTCCGAGAGCATATGCGTCGTCACCGCGTCCGTTCGAAACCCGGGAATGTGTTTTGTTCTAGTCTGATCGTTAAGATGGCCTCTCGTCGTCGGTACGGAACAACGGGGCACGCGACAACAGCTGCCGACGGTTGGTACCAGCCAGCTTGTATCGAATGCATACCGACGAGCGCCGCATGTAAGCCCCACCCGAAACGAAATGTAGATTAGCGCAGATGTGACGCCCGTTGCTCCGGCAACCGGCAACCGGCAGCAATCAGTAACTCATTTCCACATTTCACATCAAATTCATCCAAAACGAGGAACACGATACGTGTTCGTTATACATAATCAGTCCCTGCTGCTGTTCCTGCTGAGGTTCAAGGTGAAGAAACTCATTCCCAAACCCCCCTCCGTCAAAAAAGGAGACAAGAAAGCTTATTCTAGATGGTTGCCCAATCGATTAGCCAGACATTAGCCACCTAACGAGACTTTATCAAGACGAGGCTTTTCGTTCATTTTATGCTCAAGTTTGCGCATTGGCCGGGAAACGGGATCCGGGGATTAGCCGGGGACTAAATACCAGCCGGACGTGATTGCTGGAACCGAAACTCTGCTGCTCTAGCCTGCCACAATCGACCTTATCAGTCGCTTCGTCATCACACCGACGCCTTTATCACCTTCCATGCCACACTCTGTCACGACGACCACGATGATGATGATGATGATGACGATGATAATCGAATTGGAACTCGAGGGAATTGGCTGGGACACGATTCCTCGGTCGGTCTTCCAGCTGTCACAAACGATATGTTGCTCGTCTTACAAGCCTCGCAGTAAGGGCAAGTGGTGAGCATCTTGTTCAAAATGGTCTAACATGTCAGCGAGCCTCCCTCGGTTTGGCCAGTCAAGGACAGATTTAAGGTGTGAAAGACCGACCGCTGGCTGTGATTGACTCACTCAGTAACTAGCACTCGTCGTCGACGTCGCCATCATCGTCCTTCATCATCGTCAAGTGGCCAGCTCTCACATCGGCACATCCATTGTTTATGTTGGATATTTTTGGCAACACCACATGACCTCTTACGTGATGGCATCCCCCCTCCCTCCTTCCATGACTCCAATGACACTTTTGCACACTCCGCTGCTTCATCACTTCATCGACATCCATCCGGCGGCCACGTAGGTGCCTCAATTGTCACTCAACAGTGGAACAACTTCATTACTTTTAATCCACTCCAGGCGCACTTCAAACCCCTCGCTCTCGATCGAGCTACTTTAGTTTGAAGTGGGTATCCTTGCGATCAAACAATTGGCTTTCGAATCATTTTTTCACGAATCCGAATCACGGTTTAGCAGATGGATTTCATTGACTGTCCATACAAGGCATCTAGAGCCTCCCCAAGAAGCGGCATCAGCCCAAAATTATCATATGAAAATAATCTCTATATTAACACTCCACATGCTAATCGAAATAGCATAAATTGCCATCGGCCTCAGCAGCGCCACACATTGGTGTGGAATGAAGGTGGCATCGGGAGCACTCGGGAGTAATGTTGACCCTTATTGCGACTCCAGACAGACATCATCAGCATTTCACAAAACGGAACCAGACATCTGTTGACACGCTGGATTGGAACTAGCGGTTGATAATGCTGCCTCGTCCCAGTCCTTTCCACGAAACGTCCACGTCCCCGTCTTCCACGGTGTTCTTACGTCCTGTTTCGGGGAATAATCACTGCAATTACATTTTGCAATTATCTTCTCATTTCTGCAGAGAGGGAAAGAGAGCGCACGAGAGTGTCTTGTTTCGCTTCTTCGTCTTCTTCTTTGTACACACACAATCTAATCAATCACATATTTTGTGATTTTACAACCGACCCCATTCTATCTATCTGGAGTAGCTCTGCACTCTTCCACTCTCAGGCACAGGCCCCAGGAATGGTGCGGCGGAGACCCATCCATCACAGGAAATGGCGGAACGACTTCTAAACATCGAGCGCGCTCTTTATCATCTCCAAGACGCCTCACCCCGGGGCTGGCCACTCGAATGTTAAACGCCACGCCATCGGCACCATCATCGTCACCTGCTGCTGCTGCCGTCGTCGCTTCATCGGCACGCATTCCCTGAATTTTAGAGTATGCCAGCATGCCAGCAGCCAACACGAAACCACCGACCGCAAATTTCGCCGCCAAGATTGCGGTTTGGCACCGATCTGGGCTCCGGTGCTGTCGACGTTTCTCACCAACGGCCAACACCACGGGATCACAGCAAACAGACGAGGGGGGAACATGAACAAAGCGAGCATTCATGCTGTCGTTGCACGGTGCGGGACGCAACGGGAATGCGGCACCGATCTCACACCGTTAATGACCGCAGCCGGTTTTCGGGGCTCGGTTCGATCCGTTGTTTGTCTCCAAAAATCACTAATCCCTTCTTCGCTCGCCGTCTCGGGTGTGTGTGTTGACGACGTCGAGATGAGACGAGAGACATTCCAGTTCCCGTTGCTGAAAGGTCTTTTTGCTTTTTGAAGAAAAAAAAAACCACCGTCCAACATCCGCCTCCACCGAAGCGAATCGTCTGAGTGAATGTGTGTCGCGCGCTCGATGACGGTGGTTGGAATGGAAGCGAAATTAACGGTTCGTGATGTGATAAGCCATCGGAGAGGCGCTGAATCATGCAGTGGAGTAGCAGCACCAACAGAGAGAGAGAGAGAGAGAGAGAGAGAGAGAGGGAGCGCGTGATTGAAAAGGCCCCCGGAAGAACGCCGGGTGCTAACCCGTGCATCACCTTTTGCGCGATCACTTCTAGCGTCATCAGTGGCAGCATCTTATCTCCCGGTGTAAGACGTAAGCAACCAACAGCTGGCCATCGCCAAGCCACGCCACGCCACGCCACGCCACTAATGAACAACATCCGCGTGTGTCGATGGTGAGCATGATGTATCTTTCGCCGAGAGAGAACAAGAAACCGATGGCCAAGAAACGGCGCCACAGGAAAGCCACTCCACGCAATTCTTGTGTATCGTGCGTACAATCTGATGACACCAAGAGCAGGCCCCGACAAGGGTTAGGGTGTCAGTGTTTGAGAAACAGAAGCAGCGACGGTTACGTTTGAAATTGTTCGAGCAGAGAATGCATCTTTGTTGGCGCACGGCGTTGAAGCACGTAGACGACAGCGGGGCGTCGATCACCAACGGGGTCCAACGATACTCCTCTGTCTGACCACTGGCTGACGCCGTGGCCTCGGGACAGGAAGACGCCGCATCGCAAGTGCAACGTTGTAGAAGGAAGCAGAAGCAGAAGCATGAGGCGATCCCTAGATGGTTCTCGACTCCAGAACTGGTTCGTCCTCCTCCGCCTTTCGTGGAGCACGCTAAACCCACGGGAGCGATCGGGACTTTCCAATTGTTTCTGCTCCTTTTTCTTCTTCTTCTTTTCTCTCATCTCTGGTCCAGAGACTCCCTCCTGCAGTGTACACCGTTCCTTCCGAGATCTTGCGCGTCTCGGTGCCCGCGCTTGGTGTTACCGTTTTGCGGTCGACGTTCCTCGGAAGTATATGGCCAATTTTGGGTGTTGGGTGAACCGAAGCAATGGCCATCGTCCAGGAAACTGGTCTGGAATCGTACCAAGGAGTTCGCTCCAAGCCTTTCACCCAAGCGAAAGGACTCGATGTCCTTCGCGTGGTGCCAGCGCCGGTTCCACCGGTCGGTCGGTCGATCATTAGTGGCCGTTTCGTGGCGAGACGGCAGCCCGGTATCGGTGGCGTCGGTGGCTTAACCGATATTTAGCCGCTCCTCGGTCCGATTATCGTCGCTAAACGTCGCCAGCGTGATCCGAACATGGCTAATTACTTCGTTTTATTACCATTTGGTCACCAATCGCCAGGCCGAGAGGCGGGGGTTGCAAACGAGTTCAAACACCAAGCAGCACGAAGCCTCTCTCTTTTTTGCGCCACATCGCGAGGTTCACGCGAGGTTCAAGTTCCCGCGACATTATGCGCTCGTTACCGCATGGCGCGCTCCAACCGACGATCCAAGCCCCACGATCACCAATGATCGGCTCGTTGCCAGACCATTTTTCATGTGCCGAAAGAGCCGTCAGCGAGATGCAGCACCGAGGCAACATAGTGTTGAGAGAATTGTAAGCATTCCAACAAAGTTCTAGTAGTTGCTATAACCTAAGCCGATTATGCAGCTAAGCTTCTTATGATAACTCATATAAATGTTGTCCCATTTTTTATATAATAAAATCGAAAACCATGACCGTTTGAGACCCGTTTCCAACGGTTTTCAAATACCAGCAGCGGGATTGGTTTTCCCAAAACCGTGCAGCGCAACGCGACAAAATGACGAGAAACCTGCCCCATTGGCCACATTCATCAGCCTAAAAAGGTATGCTGGCCCCACCGTGCCACGGTTGCTGTTTG
>NC_064875.1:69960967-69990967 GCF_943734745.1 Anopheles darlingi
CTCCACCTGAATTGGAGTCGGACGACGGAGTCCTGCAAGTTAGAAGGAGAGAATCGTTCATGTCGGTGTCGGAAAAGCGATCAACCCGTTTACTTACCTAATTTCTCCGTCTGCCGTGTGATCCACGCCGTGAGGCCGAGGTCTGCAAACCTCTTATCCGTTCTCAAACTCATCGCAAAAACCACGGAACTAAATCAAAGTAGAAAAAGATTTTTTATAACGAACAAGGCAGGTTCAAAAAAGGCACGTGCGTTCGATGAAAACAACGCATTGTGTGACATTGGCCAGGGTTGCGTTCGTAGTCTAAAATGGAGATGTTTTATGTAAAAAAAACACCCGAATTCAGAACGTAATTAGAAATTTTGCAAATGATTTTCAGTAAGTTCTGATAAAGTATCCAGAAAACTAATGAACACCATACGAGGTATCAGTTTTTAAATCTAAGCCGTTGCCAATAACACAACCCTGCTGGAGAAGTGCGTCGTAAATCAGCTGTTGTAGGTAAACAACCGCCACCGCAGCGAGAAAGGAAAGTAGAAAGTAGTGGACGATTTAGAATTGGATGCTGAGATTTTCGGATCGATTATTTACGGGTATTCGCACTCACCATTCCTGGGAATGGAATTCCCTACGGGTAGTAAGTCGTAAGTGTCCCCTCGAGCATTCCGTCGTCAGCGGGGATTGTGGTGAAAGTACTTTGCGTGGAAAAAGTTGCATCGAGCGAAAGGTAAGTGGCGTTCCGGTGGACGATTTCACGGTTATTCACTTTCTTTCACTCACAGCAGGCTTGGCTGAGAATCTTGTGACACGCGTGAAGCGCCTGCTTGATGCTGCGCCCCACGACGAACCGCCCGTTCTTTTGGCAGACTTCTTCGGGGGGCAGCACGATGCTGGAATTCAGCTTTACCCTCATCATCTCGGTGCTGGTCGGCCTGGGGCTGATTTGGCTCGCTGGACGCTACTTTCTCAAGGAAGATGTCGTCTACATTTCCGACAATTGCCGGCGCCACGCATGGAAATCAATGAAGCTGCTGTCGCGCGCTTGTGTCTGCTCCGTGTGTGATACAACGATGGCCTCGAATGGCCATTTCTGTGAGAGTTGTGGCGTTTGCTCTGATAATGGTTGCGTGCGAAAGGCAGACGAACGGTTCGCGTGCAAGGAACTACGAATCCGGACCCGTGCTGACGATGGCTCGCCTGGTCGTCATTTGTGGGTCAAGGGCAATTTGCCACTCGGTGCCGAGTGTACCGTGTGCGCGGAAGATATCGATCACACCTCCGAACTAGGACTGTACGGACAACGGTGCGCCTGGTGTCAACGGATGGCACACGATAAGTGTTTCAGCGAGATCTCCACGACCCGCTGCGACTTCGGACGTTTTAAGGAGATGATCTTCCCGCCGAAATGCATTCAAGCATCACGGAGCAAGGTTGCCCCGAAGGTGCATCTTACGGGCATCGTTCCCCCCGAGTGGAAAGATAACTGGCGGCCATTAATCGTAGTTGGTAAGTGCGAGTTCATCTCTTTCGACGAACTGTGGATTAATATGCGGCATTTTCCTTCATAGCTAACTCTAAATCGGGCAGCAGCGGAGCAGATCGAGTTGTGGCTCTGATGCGCGGTATCCTCCATCCTTTGCAAGTGTTCGAACTCGGCCAGCACGGTCCTCAAGAAGCATTACAGTGGGCGATTCATGCTGCACCCACCCGCTGTCGAATTCTGGTCGCAGGTGGTGATGGAACCGTTGGCTGGGTACTGAACACCATCCTGCAGATGAAGGTGGAACCTCACCCGGAGGTTGCAATTCTGCCACTCGGAACCGGCAATGATTTATCGCGCGTGCTAGGTTGGGGTGCTGAAGGACCGGATGAGTTCGATCCAAATGACTACTTAACACAAATCGCGGAGGCAGAAACAGTTCAACTGGACCGGTGGTTAGCTGAAATTACCACTCACTCGACCCTGGCCCGGTTCCACGTGCCTCGGTTTAATCAGCCGCGCAACTTTTACGTCTACAATTACCTCAGTGTCGGTGTCGACGCTCTGGTGACGCTCAATTTCCATAAAGCGCGTGAGAGCTCCTTCTACTTCTACAGCAGCCGCTTCGTTAACAAAGTATGGCCGATCTACCACGAAGAACCTTTGCAACATCCTAATGTTAACTTGCAATCATTTCAGCTCTTGTACTTATGCTTCGGAACACAACAAGTGGTGCAACAGGATTGTGTGGAGTTGGAAAAGAATCTCGAACTATATCTGGATGGTGTACGGATCGACTTACCGCAGCTGCAATCGGTCGTGGTACTGAACATCGATTCATGGGGTGCTGGTGTAAAACTATGGGGTGAGATAGTGGCCTGAAGGCGACATTCGTCGTTGCAGGAGTGATTTGATGCTTTTTCTTTTCTTTTTAGAAATGAGCAAAAACTCTCCAACTCATAGCATTATGAAGGAGATACACAGCATTTCTGACGGTATTCTCGAGGTATTCGGTGTCGTTTCGTCGTTTCATATCGCCCAACTGCAAGTTGGTCTGAGTAAGCCGGTGCGGTTGGGTCAAGCTAAAAGTGTACGGGTATGTAGTGGAATAATGTAAAGCATCATTGAACCATTGATCCACTCATTTCACCCTCTTTCCGTAGATTGTCCTTAAACGAACACTACCAATGCAAGCCGACGGTGAACCGTGGATGCAGTCACCCTGTGATATCAATATACAGCACTACGGTCAGGCAACGATGCTGAGAAACGTTAAGAAGTGATCGAGCCATGTGCTCTTCCGGAACGAAGTAACCATTGCATTGTAGTAAACCGCGCCAGAAAGAAGCCAAAGCTATTTATCCTTCCACCGCTAAGTTTTTGTGTAATAGTGTTTCGGTGTGTAACCTGTGTCAAAGGCATTCAATCGCTCAATTGAACACATTTTTCGTTCAATTACATGTCGGTGTGTGCTCGGGGAATTGACACGAAATCTCGAAATTGGAAATTGCCAGTAGAGTTACGCTTTATGCACCATAAGAATCTCTTAACGTTTTTGAGGGAACTAATATTATTCTTTTAGAGTGCTAATATCATGGGAACAAAATCCAAATCCCGTTCTTTTGGGTCGTGAGTTCTAATAATCTTCTGTAAGAAAATGTATTTTACTTGTCAATCTCTGATAGCGTCATGAAAGCTCTCACCTGAAAAACCTGCAGGAAATGGGAAGCGAATCTCTGTTTTAGATTGTAAAGGTTAACGGGTTTTGCTTTAAAACAAAAAATCATAACATCTCCGCCTCTGACAACGTGATTATTGTTTCTGATGTTGCAAAGAAGCGCGATAACAACGTCGGTCAGAGATGAGAGGCTGATAACTGGTGTGCATGGCATATCAGCCACGAATGTCTACCGGGGCACGTGGGCAACTACTTGGATACGCTTGAGTTAAATCCCGGTTTTCGCAGTACGGGTTAAGGTTCGCTACTTCATATTTCCATACAGCAATGAAAGCAGTTACTTAAAAGGTGATTACGAAGCAAAACATGATATAAAATTTATTAAACATTCTACTTACAAAAGTAACAGTAACGGGAAACACCGCAGGGAGTGCGAATTGATAAATAAATGCACCGATGCTGTCGGTAGGCATTACCTTACTGAACCGGGCAGTGCATACCACACCACAATAAATTACATTACGAGACGCCACCTGGAAAGATGCGTTCGTTCATCCTTCTTTTAATCGGATCTTCCAGAATGGAAAGTGCGGTGCATGAGGTGAGGCGAGGGAAACATCGAAACATCAAACTCAAAATCACGTAAGTACGACGATTGTCCGTGTAGAAGATTGGTGGAATATTTTGTGTTAGGAGAAAAGCAGATAGGATGCTTGTCATACAAGCGACAGCCCTCAGTCATCCATATCGATGGTCAGAAGAGAATCTTCCGGATAGACCTCCAGCAAGGCACGGGCACCATCATTGAAGTTATACGCAATACTGCCATCTATCACCAAACCTTTCGGAGACAGGGAATGAAAACAGAATTGAGATATTTGATCCTCTTGTTGGAAGGGGGGAGGCTTCCATTCCGACACTTACTTGCATCGATGCAACGTGATTTGACGTAGATCTGCTTAGCAAAGCCTCTCGATTCAAGGCCCTTGGGATTGGGCCATACACCGACACAGATCTGCTCCCGGATCGAATAACAAAGTCGCGGATCGTGCGGTGGAAAGACCAGATTATCGTTATACTCCTCGGAAACGGAGCTTGCATCGATCGTATCCAGCACACCGGCTCCAGTTCGCTTACGTACAATATCCAGTAAATCCTGCACGTTGTTCGTGGACAATCGATTCATGCTCGTTAGCCACGACGTTGAACCGGTACCGGTGCTCACACACAGGCCTGAACTTTTCGTTTTTGTCACCGTTTCAGAGCTGTCTATGCGTAGATGTAAATGCGAAACCCGAGCAGACAGCATCTCACCGATGAATACCTGAAACGAAATGGTGAAAGAAGGATCATAATCAATCAGTTAACGTTACTGGAATCTTTCTGGAACATGGAAACGTACCTCATTCAAGGCAAGGTATGGCAGAATCCGACTCTGGCCATTCCTAACCGGAGACATCACCTCCTTGTGTTCGATGGGTTGTGAGTGATACTCGTGCAGATCCATCGGTGAAGGGCGTGCCGTGGCAGCTGCCCCAATGAGCGTGGTACGAATTCTCGATCTATGCATCCAACGGAACTCGTTCGTGATAATCCTTCGTACGGCTTCATCCACCTGAGTCGAGAACTGCTTCGGTAGCATAAGACGTCCTTCGGATCTTCGTGGATCAGAATTAAAGCCTACCACAGGTGTCCGTTTACCGTTGGCGAGAAAGAACGGACTAGCCCGACCGGCCGCAAGCAGGAACGTGCCATCGCCACCGATCGGAACAATTAGATCGGCCCACTGGAGCGCATCCTTGCCGATCGTGATCCTGTTCACGACTTGCACCTCGATGCCTTGCTCCTTGAACGATCGTACCACCTTCTCCTCGACGTCCTTATGCAGGTGATGGTAGTACATGAGCGCATCGTAATCTGTGCCACGATCGCGAATTTTACGCTCCAAACATTCATCGCTGAGCTGCTGTTCGCGGATCTTTTCAAACTCTAGCCTCGTGAGCTTCGACACGATCAGCACGCGTTGCAGTTTCTCCTTGGAATGGCTCCCAAACTGCCGTACGGTTCCGACCAACAGAGGAGCATGCTTGAATCCTGAAATCGAGGAAAACGAAAGAACGAACTGAGACCACGTGCAACGTGCTAAAGCGGTGAGTAAACACGTGTCGCACTTTGTTGTAAAAGTGGGAGCGCAGTGCACGAGAAGCAATGTTTTGCTCAATATCTTATCTCGTGTGGAGTCTTGTGGCGTATTGTTTGTGGAAGGCTGGACGGAAAATAAACGGAATTCCCTCGCTAACACGCCATTCATTGCGGGCGCGACAAGCGAAGATCCTTTAAGCTCATCTTCCGCTTCGGAAAGATGCAGCAGATAAGGAGTCGTCCAGCTCGGAGACTGTGGCCCTTTGATTGGCAAGTTGATGGCCGTTTGCAAGATGAAGTAAACATTAATCCGACCGCTGCTGCGTCACATCATGCTGACGCATCAATGGATCTACGGTTCTCCGGAGATGATTTCCGCAAAACAGCAAGAAGAACAAAACGGGAACCGCTTTTCGTCGCGAAATGGAACCACATCACGGGGGGTCGGCGTCACTTGCTGGTTCGCGTGAATTGCGTCGCTCTGGGGTGTGTACCAGCATCAGTAGCACCGGTGACCACGGCGATAGGGACCATATGAGGCGAATTAAGTTGATAAGATTGTGGCGCTGGCTTTTGGAATGACGTTACCATCCGCTCGACAATCGATAGCCCCCGACGCTCAGACATCTCAGCCAACGAATCGGCGGCAATTTGACAAAATGACGAAATATGCCCAAGATCTAACACCCCACCGACCAAGGTTCCCGGGGTCGCGGGACATGCTTCGTAGATGGTGATTTACCTCCGGGTAATTGGAGTACACATGATCCGGTTTTTGCACTCGCAAAACGATCGTGTAATCGTTGCGCAAACAACCGGTTTTGCCGGAGACGATGTCGTTTCAGGCACACGGATCGCACAACAATCGACAAAGTCGTAATGGCCCATTTGACCTACCTGTAGCATTCCGGAAAAGGAGTTTTAAATGAAACATCTGGCCGTTTTGAATCGGAACTGCATGCACTTGAGTCTGGGCACGGCGGACACGACGGACACGGGGGTTGCTGATCAATCGCCAAAGAACATGAACTGTACACGGCGTTCTTCTCTTAATGCACTTCACGACACAACAGCAGACAAACCAAGAATCACCACCAACTAGCGTATCTCCCACTATCGAGAATAGATAACTTCTTTTCGAGTCGTTTACATCGCTTCTCGGGAGATGGATACAATCCGGAATGTCCGACGATGATGACGACGACAAGAACTCGCGACGACGATGACCGTTTACGTGTACGCGCCTTTAGTTACTGATAAGGATATTCGTGGGGCTGGCAAGCTCTGGTCGCCAACCGCCTCGGCAGCTGCTCGGTGGTGCTGTGCGACGACCTTATCGCAGCAGGAGCCGGTTTCGTTCGAGCGATCCTCTACCGTTCCGGTTATCGGTCTCGGCTGTCTGTTTGTTCCCTCTCTTTGATCACGATTTGGAAAACACACAACTCGCAAGCATACGACACTCGAATTATCCTGGCGGGGGACGTATCCTGCCGGAGATTCACTTTTAAGGTTTCTTCAAAAATAGGATCGGTCGCCGGGAGAGCCGGGTGTAAATATTTATAGACGACGAAAAACGTCAACCACGGTGACATTTCATTTACCGGCAAGATAAAAAAAATCGCAGAAGAAAATGTTTCATGATTCCAGTGCATTATTCACAGTAACACAAGATAAAGAGACAGCCGATCGTTTTGGAACCAGTAAAGCTTCACTTACGAGTTAAACTTTATTATCGAATCAACACACTTTTCGCTCTGCCGACTGATGGTTAGTTCTGTTTGGTTCGATTCACTTAAATACATTTTTCTTTAAAAATAACGCCACCATCAACCTTGCTTGCATTCCTATTTCCGTTCTCCATAGTTACACGCCGGCATGCTGGGTTTTGGGAAAGAAGTTCTGCTTTCGAGAGGATGAACGAAGATAGCGGAGTAACGAGAGCGGACCTGGAGCCTTTTAGCGCGAAACGGACATCGTGTTGGTCTCTTTTGTGGTTGTTTTTATTACTGTTTTAAGAAATAAACTTAGCGTTTTCGGGGTGTTCCTCCGTGTTGTTCTAATGCTTCACCTGAAGCATCCAAGATCCCGCCGCTCGCGCACGATATCCCATGTTAAGCAATTAGAGTTCGCCCACTGATGCCGCCGCCTCCGCCACGATCACGAGTGGTCGCACACTGGTGGCTTCCTTCTGCTTAACAGAATCGAGAAGGGAGGCTAGTTTGGAGGAGAGGCCAGTGTCCGAGGTATGCGAGTGAAATGTGAGACACTTCCGGGGGGAGAGGGCGAAATCTTTTCAACATTTTCCTGGAGTCTGGGGGGAGGGCGCGCACAATGGGACGAAACGGGGAACTGAGCATGTTGCTGGTGACGGATGTAAGCGCGGGTGTGTTAGCTGTTGAACTGCAAACGGGTGCACCGTCTACGTTTACATCGTCAGTTCCATGATCGCGTTCACGATGTCGTTTTGATTGTTCTTCAGCGCCCGGATTGCCTTGGCTCGTTTGACGTTGGCCTGCGACATCACCAGCTCGATGTCCTTATCATCGATTCCGCTCTCGTCCACCTCCTCTTCGTCCTCTTCGGCGATCGGTGTGACGACGTTCGTCGAGCCCGACGCCTCACCGGCGGCCGGCGTGGCTTCCGGAGCCTTGAACTTCTCGGCCGCGGCCACCTGCGCCTGCTGCGACAGATCCTCGATCTTGGCCTCGCCGAAAATGATGTAGGTGTCGCTGTGCGGGTTCTTGTACACGTCCGGGTTGTTTATCACGAACAGAATGTTCTTTGATTTCCGGATCGTTACCCGGTTCACGCCCTGCACTGGCTTCAGGCCCAGCTTGGACATGATCTTTCGTGCCTTCTTCTCACCACGCGACTGCTTCGCCTTCGAGACCAAGTCCGGAATACCACCGGCCGCAAGCTGGGCTGTGGCTGCACCTACGGACGGAGGCAAGACACACCTGAATGAGTCATCGATGACCCCGGGGGTTGTGGCGACACCACCAACCGACACTTACCAGCATCCTCCAGCTCGGGAATCGAGTCCTCAGTCTCTGTGTCGCTGAGCGCATCCTCCAGCTTTGCTTCTGTGCTTCCGGAAGCGGTCGCGGTCGCTGCGGCAGCTGCGCTTTCCGTGATTTCAGTCAACTCCGGCATGTTGAGCGATAGGTGGTCAAGCTAAAACGAGTGTGTGCAGGCCAGAAGATCAAGAACAGCTCATTAATATTCACGCGTGCGGAAACCGGCAAGACCGAGAGGGCACTATCGAGCGGCGCTACAGGAGGGAGCAGGATGCACGACAGTTCAGAGAGCGAAACCGCGATCTGGACCGCTTATTGTTGCGGTTTCGCTTATCGCACTTCGCGGCCCAACCGAACGAGGGAAAAATAACCTTCACAGCACACTCCGTTCGCCTTCTGGAACCGAGTTCGATCCGCTCGGCGCTGAGCCGCAAGATGCCGCACACTTCTCCCCCCTCCCGCACCGGCTCTTCACACGAAAATCGATAGTTTGCCGCACGGTTGGTCGATTCGGCGATTCTTTTTCCGGTCGGCCATGGACACCGGTTTTAACCCGTTCAGTTACTTACACCAGTTAGTTAGTTGATTACACCAATTTTTCACGAAAACGCGAAGAAAAAAACCGCGGTTCTAACCTCGCCGTAAGTGCAAAAGAAACAGGAAACGCACAGCGCCTCTAGCGGCCTCTTCGTTGACAGCTGTCAACCGTCGTACAGTGGTGGTCGCGAAATTATGTTCAAAACGATCAGTCGCTTCATTTTTCGAAATTGACGGTTGATTTCGAACTATAAATTTTCAATTTGATCGTTAACTATAAACTGCCTGAAAATGTTCAACCGTCTGTGGTGGCCATCCTTGGAAAAGGATCGTAAGTTTAACTACTAAGCCAGCCTTGCAAGAAAATCACAATTATTCTATCTCAAACTTAAAATTTACACCATTGTTTCTTGAAATTTCTGCACATAAACCTTTGAAAAGAAAGTATTTAGATTGCGTTAATAGTTATAAAAATACTCCCACTTGAAAGTGCTCCATCCCATGACAAATCAAGACAAACAATCCGCAAATCGCCAATCAGTTCATGCAGTTTTTTATGAAAGGACCCATTCATGGATTTTAATGACGATTGCCTCATCGCTTTGTAATGATTTCATAAAACCGTGATTGCTGCCAGTAAAATATTTTCCAGCCAATAATTACCCTTGACCGACGGCAACGTACGGAGCAGAGATTGAGCTGCGATTTATGAATGGACTTTCTCCGACCCCTGCTTCTTATCGATTGCATTTGTGAACCGCTTAGGGAACTACCTCGACGCAACCCTTTTTCTATCTTCAAGTACTCCGAGTGATGCGATATGTGGGAGACGATATGCAATTATTCATGCGTGGACAGCGGCAGAACTCTTCGCTAACTCCGTATGGCAGACAGGAAGAGGCAGTGCAACAGCTTGTCACACTAATTTCAAATTAACGTGTCTCCAGCATGTAGCCTGTCATGAGATAAGCTTAAGCAAATAACACCCAAACTGCTCGGCGGAATGTTGAGTACTAGTCATCGGGCTTTACTCACTCGCTTTACGGCCAAACATGGATTTTACTTGTGAAAATATGACGACATTCCGTCCATTTTGATAAAAAAGATGAAATTTTTGATAAACAAAATTGTAGCTAATGTGAAATCCAATTTCGCGCGTCGCTTTCGAAGAATACGAATCCACTGCCGATAGGAAAACCCCACGGAAAAACGTGGCCAGCTTCAGCAAAAAATATAGTTGACCACAACCGAGAGTAGGAGAGAGAGAGGGAAAGCAAGATAGAGTGGACGAAAGTCGAGTCAGCAACTCAAGAGGTGCACAACATACACAGCACGACACGCACTTTGCATAGCTAAGGTACCATACACTGGATGATCGAGGAAATGCTGGGTTTTCCGCCTGTTTTTTTTGTACTCTTCATCTTCTACGAACATCCTGCCCGAGGCGCTTGGCACCCGAGAACCGAGCGATTGCCCATGCTTATGCTGCGCCACGCCACGCACTCGGGTGTACGTTGGGTTTGCGTTCAATCGTATAAAAGCGTTTGCTCTGCTGCTGAAGTGCTCAGTACTCAAGAAGTCGACGTTGCAGACTGATGGTTAGTTGCCCAGCAGTGCGGTGTGATTGAACGATCCCGACAATCAAGCATCACATTGAAGAGTAGTGATAGTGAACTGGTTGATCATTGTTTTAGCTATTCTCTGTTAGTTGAATTTGCTGCGATAAGCCTTAGCTAAAATATTTTTGGTTTAAATTCATTCAGGTAAGAGAGTGCTTAATATAATACATATTAACAATCAAATCTTTTCCGCAAAGGTCTTGTTAGTCATGCACACGTCAATTAAACATAAAAGTGCGAAAGGTGTAGCGAAGCCGGCGGAACTGCCAGTCATAATTAGTAATCGTGAAGTGAAACAATTTTCTCCGGAAATGATTACACAAAACTGTAAGCGTTAATTAAGTGTTGCGTGCTAAGCGTTGGCCTAGGAACAATGTTTTTTTTTTTTCTTGTACAGAACTGGGCTTGGCTGCCGGCTGGAAAAAGTAGAATAGAATCGCCCAGGGGGCACCAGCTGCAATTCGCAACATGTTTTTTGTCCAAAACTCGTGTCGAAAACCACAAGTTTCCGAGAAGATTCATTTTTAAAAATCCTCTATTAAAGCAGTAGATTCTCGGCCGGCTCAAGAGTCATTGATATCAGAATGTTACACAGCGTTGAAAGCTATTAATCCGTTCGTGCAGTGCGTATCGATGGAAGTGAGAAATCACATTCATAGAAATAAAAAAATCTATTCCTTTCGTTTAAAAGCTTTTAGCCGTATCTATCATGGGCGACTAGGCCAGACCAGGCTGGATACTCTAATGCACTCTCGAACTAACTAATGCATCTGCTGGAGGAAGAGAGTGTATCGTTCTTATCCATCTATGAATCAGATTTAATGATTTTCATAGAAGCTAATTAACAGTGTAGCATAAATGAATGCTTCATATGCATATGTGAAGGAACACATTTCTCTTATGCTTCCAGTTCCATCAAACGCTCTTCATTCAGTGCTCGGATATAAAGAGACAACAGAAACGGTTTTTCGCTAAATTCACAGTTTTTTAAGTCACAGTCAAGGCTCTTCATTGTTGGTCGCAGTCATCTTATAAAAAACAATAGCAAAACTTGTGAAACGTTATTAAATTTCGCATACAAGTCACAGTCATCAGAAGTATCAACGAAGTAAATGCTGGACAAGAATCCATCAATTTAAAATTTAACCATTATTTCCATACCCCCCCCAAACTGGGCTCTCGTACAATACGTGTGTACACGAATCCCAAAGCCAGTCCAGCCTCAAACCATTGATTAAGCTGCCACCAACGCAAAACGGAATGCAGCTTATTTTTTGCGGTACGAAGAGATTTATCTCGCTGTTTACGAGCCTCGTAAGATTTCAATCATAAATGGAGGCTGAGGATAGCTGCTGGACGGACGGTGGATGGAGCGGAAAAGTCAAGAAAAATAATGCCTTTACTGTCCTGCTCTGTTCCGACGGTGAAAGGATTCGAGAGAAGCTTCATTTCGTTTGGAACGTCCAACTTGCCGTTTGTTTTGCCATACGTGTCGCTGTTGAAGCGACACCTTACGTCGCGTAAATGTTGAAAACAGATTTTCGTTCCACTTCACCACTGTGGTTATTAGGGACCGTGGATAGAGGCATGATTTACTTACCAAAGTGTAGGACGTCGAGTTGCTCCAAGGTTTGCGCAAGATTTTGGAGGCATCCACGTGTGGTTGTTCTTGCTCTTTTATGCTGTTCTTGGCTGTTCCCCATTTTATGGAATGTTTGACAAATGTGGAAAACCTTTGTTACCATGCGCCTCCATCTGTGGTACCTTCGTACAGCATATCGACTAATCTTGTGACAACCGATAGACTTGTATTTAAATTTGTACTTCATAAGCTATATTTTCATGAAATAGAATTCATTTCTATTTGCATCATAACATTCCAAACCTAATGGCCCCTCTAAAACCCGCATAAATCGATGAAACCACAAAGCGCCACGCGGCCAGACACTCCTAGCATTCCCAGCAGAACGCGTTTTGCATTACCTTAACGTCGCATAAACATACAAATTCCCACTTTGAGACTTGGCAATAATAAACCCACCTGTTGGCACTGTCGCCGGACGCCAAACCTCGCTTGAGGCTTTTACGATCTCGCTTTCATGCTGAAGAGGCGTAAAGAACGACCCTCCCATCGGGGACCTGTTGCGTGTGGCGAACGACACACACTGAAGAGATGCTCTCAGAAATGCAACATCAGCATCGGTGAAAGGAATCTCCGCTCACTGACCACTCGCGGTCTCGGTATCAGGTCACCGGGAGGGGGCCATCTTTGGGCCATCATCATCACCATCGAAAGGTAGGGTCCAAATATTGAGTTATTTATCTTCGATCCGAGAAGCGGAATCGGCATCACAATCACTGTCACTCTGGCTATGAAATGTCAGGTCACCACCGCAGGCGTATCGACACCTCACCACCTACCGTGCTGCTCTATTTGCTTACATTAAATCCCACGCAATGCTTCCGTGAGGAGAAGATCCCACACCGTACAGCAGCAACAAGCCACCCATCGATTGAAGTTGCCAAACAGTGACACGCGTTCCAGCGTCCCGGAAGACGGGAGACTTGCTGTTTGCGCTTCTCAAACGAACCAACAGAAAGCAACGAACCTTCCTTTGCTCTCGCTTGCAATTCCACGCGAACGGAAGATGTGTGAGATTTGATTTATTGTTGCCTTCAAGCGCACACACACATCACCTGCGTGGTAAGAGGAAAAAATAGATAGAGAAGAGAGCGAGAGAGAGAGAGAGAGAGAGAGACAGAGAGAGAGAGAGAGAGAGAGAGAGAGAGAGAGAGAGAGAGAGAGAGAGAGAGAGAGAGCGGCCCGCAAGGCTCGAGTGATTGATTTGATTTTTGTGAATTGCGACCACCGGTGGGTGGTGTTGGTGGCGGCGGTCATGCCGTTGTCGATGACGGCACTATCGAGCGACAACGCTGACGACGATGTGCTGATAATGTGATAAAAAAATAATCATTCCATGCACCGAACCGATCCCATCCCATTCAGCACTGTTGACGATAGTTTCTCGTCGCTCGAAGTGGATGCCATTGGTAGGAAGCAACAGGTTAATCACCGGAACATTTGTCGACTGTCTCTAATCCGATTATTTCATCTTATATCGGTTCAAACAGGCGGAAACAATCAGTTATTCATGTTGAAGAGCAACATTTGAAAAAGTATTTGAAATCGAAGCTCTTCTATGGAAATTCTATAATCCTGCCTGATATGAAGAGACGCGCTCTCTGTCTCTCTGTCTCTGTCTCGTGTGAATAATTGATCGAGAGGATGTCGCATTTTTTGGCGCATCTTTCGGCTTCGGAGAGTGTGTAACACGATAGTCGGTGCCCCGTTATGCATGCGTAATTGGAATCTGGGAAGTGGGAGTAGTAGGTGCCCTTGTGCTGAAATGAACTGAACTTTTGTGGATTTCGAATTAATCGAGAGCAGTATATTACACGCTTTTTGCCCGATTTGGCCCATCGCAGCGGATGGTAAGATGAGACGGACTTGAACCGTTTTGGAGAGCAATTGTTTGTAATTGGAAAAATGGTTCCAGTTAAATCAGGAATGGATTGAGCAAAACAAAAGCCCACGAGTATCGTTCATGAGAAGCAAATCAATTGGCTATCAATGTCTCGTTGCCACAACGCTCAGCTCTGCACGAGTTGAGTCGTTCAGTCCGTGTGGCAGCTAGAAGGATGATTTACGGCACCAGCCAAGCCTCACGATCGTCCTCGACGTCCATTTGCTTGTCTGTTATAACAACCCTTGTTGTCCATCGTCCAGCTACGGGGAAGGTGATGGAATTTATGCTTCTGTTGAATGAATTTTCATTTGCATCAACCATAAATCATGCACGTGGCCGGAACGAGCCAGTTACTGGAGCGACGAGAGAGTAGAATAAAGAGAAGAAAAAAAATGCGCGCGCGGAAAGCCCAACTTGTCACTCACCGGTTTGGTATGGGAGCATCGAAACAAGGATCAAACTCTACTTACACCAACTAATGATTAGTTTAGCGCATCCACTCGACGAACTACCGGAAACCTGGCCGCGGTCGACCGACCCACGACTAGCATCGGCTATATGATGTGCGAGCTGGTGACCATTTGAAAGCAGAGCCACGACCACCCTTTAGAGCGAACGGTACCCTGAAGCCACACACCAAATTATATTATCTAGCGTGTGTGAGCACTCTACACGCGTGTGGTGCATTAGCTCGAGTGTCTGAGCAGGTCACTGTATAGCTTCGGTGTCTTCTTGAGGAGTGGAACGATATAAAAAATGATTGTCTTTTCCGCTCCGATACTATGCTATTTATGGTTAATGCCAGTGTGTCTGTTGGACATTGGAAAAAGGAGGCCCAAGGTGAACGTTACTAGTGGTTCAAGTGCATCCTGCTTAGTATGACCAACCTGGACCGATTGGAGAAGAGAAAGACCGGATGAAATAATAGTTCAACAAACCGGAATTTGCTAATCAATGGTTCTAGCATACTCTCCGCAGATGCTGCAAACATGTTTCACTGCATAACACTCCGTTGGTAGCATAAGAAAGGAAGAAAGAACAGTTTAAGCCGGTTGCTACTTAATGAAAACTGTGTCTATATTAAACAAGAAAACAGTAACACAATCCAGTTACTACGCTGGTTATAAGTTATGCTAGCAATGGTACCGTTGGTCAATTAAGTCTTACCCCATCGGGCCAATGAAAGCGACAATTCATTACCTCCGAAGGAACAATTAAATGACCACCGTGTAGCGGAAAGTGGCCCAGTAAACCAGCCACCCCCTTTCACTGATGACCACCATCGTCAGCAGCGCTTATGGTGCATCGCCTTCCATGATGAGACCTTCGGGAACCATCGTCAACCGTGACATTGGCCTTTTACCGGTTTCCTCCGGTCGCGAGAACAACCCGTGCTTCCTGTGATTCCTAATTGATTCTTACGTGCGCCATCGGATCGCATCGACACCGGGACCGGGCACCGGCACCAGTTTACCTTTGTGGCCGTGTCCTGCTCCTAGCTTACGACGATGCTTACGAAACCACCGAGTTCAGGGTGAGGTGTTGCTTTAAGAATGGAATTGAAGATCGTAATAGGTGACCCTTTTTACAGCGGATGGCCTAGTATTGGCCGTAAAAAGAGAAGAAGAAGACGTAGCGAAGACAGCGTCCGTCACGAGTAAGAGGATTTCCCTTCTCGCTGATAGCCCCGGTGTTATCCTTTGGGAGTGGGAGCTGCATAAACTGTTATTTCTCTCCAACTATCGAGGTGGAGTGCTACTCGCTTTGATGGTACTCACGGTGGTGATGCATTAGTCGATTCACCGGATGTCCTGCATGTGTTCAAGGACTCTTTCAAGCAGACGCGACGTGCTCTGAACGAATCTGTATCCCATCATGTGGGATGTGGGCTTCTGAGAGGCATTTTTTCGTTTGTTAAGTAGCTGTTTTATAATACTTTTATGATTTTTAGATTTATACCGTATCTATTGATGCATACTTGTTGTGGGCAACACTTGTTACTGAAACGATAAAAAATATTTCAAATAGATTGTAATAACCCGAAATAACGAAATACGGTCAACCTTTGTGCCCTCATTTGCATTTCATGGTTCGGGTTATCTTAGTCTTACCACACCGCGGGCACATTGCTCTTCTTGCATTCAAAAATTGGTTGATAGAGGGACGCGTTTCAATAGCCATCATGAGTTAATGATATGGAAGGATGCTCTTGAAATTCGATTAGCTATTCCGTCCTATCTCGCTCCCCTCAGGTGTGTGCGTGTACAGACCTGGTGCCTGTAAACAGCTCCTAAATAAATTATCCATAGTTCCGGTAGTAACGGAGCTGGGTTATCGCACAATAAGCCTGCGGTTGAGGAGAACCAACCTGAAGTAAAAACAAAAACGAAATTTATGGTAGTTTTGTTTCACCAGAGCTCCCGTAGTTCGAGTCCTGCGTTTGATGGAATGTTCTCTGAAAGCTTCGATACCAAAAGCCATACAAATGCATGTGACCCTTTAAAGCGAATACTTCAACTCATTCCAGCTTCCGGGAAGCGCCACATTCACATTCAGAACAAATCAAACCTTAACGCTTTGCCTCGCGCATCCACCCCGATACTGTGCCGTTGCTGATGGATTATACGCTAAATGCCGCTATTTACGTACGTGAGAAAATTAATAGTCCCCACGTTCCCCCATGTCGACCACCCAATACAAGTCCTCTATTAACCGCAATCGTGAAACCGTGGGATCCATGGGGCCATGGTTGGAATAATTTTACACAAAAAGCCCCTCGTTACAATTGTCATCCGGCTAACCGGCGGTACGTGAAGCAACAGGAATCCTTTCTCCTAATTTCTGACTTCCAGCAATCAAGCAAACCTAGCCGGCCGGCTAACTGATCGTAAAATATCGTTTTCAGCAGGGTGATAAACTTTTAAATTAATCCATTTCATCACCGACCGCCCTTGCGATTAGTGTAATTAGTTTAAAAACCATTGACTCCAGAGAGTCACCCCATTTCTATACCATGTGAACCCAGTATTCATGTATGAGGGAAGCATAAATTTGGAAGTCTCCTCCCTTTGTAGCGACTTGCTGCCGGTGTGCTTTACTTCTTTTTCCCCGTTTGCGTCCGTTCCCATTTATGCCTTTTCGTAGGTCACACTAGCTACTACTCGGTATAGTGTGCGGTAAAAGGCCCGGTGAGCTTGTTGCGGTTGAGAAGAGCAGAACATTATCATGAACAAGGTGGCGAGAATGGAGGAGGCCGTCGACAAGCATCACGACCACCATGGTGTCGGTCGTCGGTTACAAATCCCACTATTTTACGTGCTGGCCCGTTAACATCGTCAACGTGAGTGACAAAAGTGAACAGGAATTCAACCGGAGGCCATGTGCTTCATTGTTGCGAAAATGGGAGAAAAAAATCCTGTAGGACATTCGAAAATGCCACCTAAAAAACTACAATTTTATTAACATTCGTCCCCGAGGGGGGATGGTCATTTGCATTTGCGGCTAGTCCAATTTGAACGAGCAGAGAGTCGATTAAAGAACACGTGGCAGCAACGTTAACAGACGGAGAATCCAATTTGAGCTTTGAATCAACAAAAACACCTTTTATGCCCTTCTCAACAAAGCACAACAGTATCATTGTCTTGCTCAGGAGACGAAGGTTACATCTCTGTGGTAGCGGTAGTAACATAAATTTGCTTCAGTCTGCCGAACGCTTTCGCAGCGAAATTAGCCAGGGCATCCTAGCGGAAAAGCGAAAAGCGAGAACCAATCTACTCCTGGGGCTGCATTTGAAACACCAATTTATGAACCCTTGTGTACAGCTTATTCACACTTCAATACCAACGAGGGTACGGCTCCCTTTGACTCGCCAAATTAATCAACATCAGCGCGCTGCATGAAGATGAAATGCAACATTGATTACTGCGTTTACTAGTAGACATGCTACCATGTCCCATATATGCTTGATGCCTTCACTGTTTGATTAAATTAAAACGACTCATAACTGAATCTCGTCTTAAATGAAAAACAAAACGAACCCTTTTCGTGCTACTGCTGGCCGGAATCTAAATCGGATTTCACTCACAGGCGACCGCGTGCCGTGCATTCAAGAATCCATATGCATGTGATTATCGGTAGAAGAATCCCGTTAAATGAGTCGGAAAAATGACACTACGCCTACACTAGACGGGTGTTGCCGTGCCTGGTAATATGCTCCCTCATTTAGACCTCCCCCGGGGCGGTGGAGGAGGTGTAAGAGTACTACTTAATTGTTAGGTGGCTTCCAGGTTGATCTCATCACCATTGCCATCGACCATCAATTGGCATCGGGAACAATCAGGCAGTAGTGCTGCTGTCGTAATTGGTGTTCTACACTAAATGAGCTTTCCGTGGTATTCACCCCTTTGCCAGCTGCTAGAACGAGTCATCGTCGCAGTCGTCGTCGATTTTCTGTGGAGAGGATTAAGCATTATTTCCGGAAAACATGTTCCAAACGATCCCATCCTCCAACGTGTGCTCCATAAAATTGCATTTAACCTAGCTATTAGCAGCTCCGCGTGATGCCTGCATGAAGAACAAACAAGCGCCTGAAATGGATTCCAATCGCAATTAACCGCAACGAGGAGTTTCGCTTAATCTGCATCTCTTTGGCTGTTTTCCACTTTGTTGCAGGTGAACGATAGGAGACTAAAGATGCATCCGCTAGCACGAGAGCAACCCTACGCATCATCCATTTACAACGTCGGATTGATCCTGATCGGTGCACTGCTGCTGCTGCTGACGACGGTGGCCCAAGCCGATCCAATGGTGGACGGTGGTGGTTTGTACGGCGATAATAAACGTAATTGCGCTCATCTTACTATCCTCACCTTTACTCATGTCCATTTTTTTGTTTTTTGCTTTTCGCTTGCGAAACTACGAGTGCTAGTCATCCACTAACGCAATCTCTAATCACCTGTTTTTGCACAGCATGAGTTTTATGGTCGATTCATATGGCGTTGGGAGTTCATAAAGCTTTATGGTCGGGGCTTTGGCGAAGCGATGAGCTATGCAATGCCAATCGCTCATATCAAACCTGGGCAAGTCTGATTTATCCGTTGCGATAAAACGATAACGTTATCATGAAGATGGAGAAAAGAAAAAAAGAAATAATCACGTTTCCGGGTTATCTTTTCCGTGCTCGGGTTGTATTTTGATACTCTTTGATCATGAAACGATTCGCGGTTTATGCTGCTCATACCGTGCGCATTGCGATGGTTGCATCTGCTGGAGATGATGAAATTACGGTCCTTGTTACTTCAAAGGCACTTTTCATTGTTTGATATTGTTTCTGTTTAACGCATTTTCCATTTCTTTACAACAGATGCAAGCGACAAGCGACCCTTCTTCGTTGGCAGCCGGTACGGTCGGTCACAGGTGTACGGTGCCAAGGATTTGCGGCAGGTCAATGTGGTTCCACGGAACGATCGTTTCTTCCTTGGCTCGCGATATGGAAAGCGGTCCGATTTGACGAAGGAAATCGAATCCGATAGCAATAATGGAGCGGATCTTACCTATCTGGCCTGTCTGCACACGGGTGTGTCGAACCTGTACCGATGCTACAGGTATGCTCCACCATTTCTGTCTTTTCGCTGCAAGCCCAAATGAATGAAAATCTTCTTTGCAGTCGCGATTCGGCCTCATTGCATGGACAGCAGCAGCAGCAGCCAGAGCACGGTGATCTGCAGGAGCCGAATCAGCAGCAGCTGTTTCATCAGTTCACCGAAAACTCTGACCTTCTGGGGGAAAACTAATCACAAATATTGGGCGCAAGAAGATTAGAAAGGGAGTACAGCTTACGCTTGACTGGTGAACGACTAGTGGGCAATGGCCGTTTCTACTTTATATCTCTGCATCACTTTCATTCTAACTAATCTGAGCCATTTCCCGATTTGCCAATGTAAAGACAAGCTATAATACAAACCGGTTAAATGTGGAAATCCCTATCCTTTCGGCACTGGCATGATCCAATGGTACACACGAGCAGCGGAAGGCGGAACAGAGGCTAGCAAAGACATCAGCACCTAAGGCTAAGGCGCCTAATAATGGAAAAAAATGCAGGACACGAACAATGGGCGAAAAAAGGGTTTCAGTTTTCACGGGCGTTCGGACGAAGGACATACGAATGGAGATCAATGTAGTGAGCCAAAAAGCATCAATGGTGTGATTACCGGATGGTGATAATCAGTAGGTGGAACTGTTGTTGCCCCATTTTGACTTACTACACCAGGCTGGGTGATCTCCATTCGACGAATCTCGTTCGCTTCGTATTATCTGAGAGGAAGTTACAACAAATGCTACCTAAATCGATCCGAGAAAGGGAGAGGTGAATCAGTATCAAAATACGTATTTAAAGGCCTTTTTTCTTTGCTGGATGATGCTGTTTGCGTTGACTAGGAGGGAATCATATATTTTCCATCGCAATGTTAAGTTGGAGCGATTTAATGCACACGATCAGTGGCGATCCTAAATCATGTCAATACACACAAAAGCATCGATCGGATTAAAGAAGATCAAATAATAAAATTAACATTCAGAACCATGTTATCTCGTCGGCACTGTTCTTGTAAAATAAATTATATTGTAAAAATAAATATTAGTGCTATGAAACCAGAACCATATATTACGGCAGAACCAGTTATTCCGTTGTGTATCACGAAGCCTTTATTTCATCGTCTGCTGTTGATAGTTTGGTGGCATAAAAAATAAAGCATCGAGGTGTTAAGCTCTCATTTCGTAATCGAACCAACTTCCTGCGTATGCGTAGCCCATTCCGTGCGCACATACTTTCCAAGTAGCACATACGGTCCAGATTGATGAGATTTTCACAAACAATCTGCAAGGATCAGAAAAAACGAACGTTACATTCTCCAAAAACCTACCCAAAAGGACACAAGCACTTACTTACCTGGACACAGGTTTGAAGACATTCGATGTATTCCGAAAGCCGATCTCCGTCGGGATACTTGCTAAGCAATACCTTCAATTTTTGTCGATGAGCATCCGTCCACTCCGCTTCCTCTAGTGACCCATTAGATTCCTTTTGAAGGATGAATTGCTTCAGTAAATCATCCCTCGCCAGTGCATTCGGTATCAGCTTCACTTTGCCAACCTTTACTGATTCTCCGTCATTCAGGATAGCATCCACAAGACCTCGGTGAAACATGACTTGTCCGTGATGCTGATGATCCTTGACGGTCAACGTTTTCCATCGTGCAGCAGTCTGTTGGCTGGCCAAGCGTAAGAAGGATCGACTAATAAAATCTCCCTTTACGAAATCCAGCGCAGCTGCTAATTCCTCACTGAGCGGGACATTGAGGAACGTTTGTCCGTCTGACTTGAGCATCATTTTGTGATAACAACACGGCATGATGATCAGCTCTTGGATGGTTGGGCAGAGTACGAAGTGTCGCATCGCCAAGACCGAAAGATCTGCACAAGCATGCAATCCGACAATCGTCGCGGTTGGTGAGGACTCGCTGGGGAAATATTTAGCAAGCGTATCCTGAAGATAGAAGATCGATTCTTCGCCTATTAAGTGAGCCAGGTACCGGACGGCTTCCTTCGAGGATGGATAGAGTACGCTCTGACGACGAAGACTAGTTTCTACCCGCTGCGGATTGCCTTCGACACCCAGCACCTTCTTCTGCCCGTGCCTTTCGTGCAGGTGTTGACTAAGGTATCCCTAAAACGGCACAATCGGTGTTATTCTTAGTTAGTTCCTAGTTGGCACAAAAGCTTACCAATCCGCTTCCATACTCGATAAAAACATCAGACCGCATCCCGGAGCGTGTTCCGATGAAAGATTCGAAACAATCTATTTCGTAAAACTTTTTTATCCCAATTCCCTTGGGAGCATTCTTGGGGACTCCCGCTCCTTCATGGCGATCGTACTCCACGAACAAATTGTTGCGCTCCAAGAGAAAATCTCGAAAAGAGGCTGACCACGAGTCGGAAACGTATCCGAGCGGAAGACGGTTGAATTCATCAGGTGTTGCGGAATTCAGATCGTGGATCCAATCACGGGGAAGTATGTCCAGCACACCTTTCCTGATAAACTGGGTGTTGTTGAAGCAGAATATCCACTTGTACTTTTGCAGAAATTGAGTTGCTCGCACAAAATACGCCCGATAATCGAAAGGATCGGAAAAATGACCGGAAAAACGGTTTTCCATCGTTTTGTTTTGATTACTGATTTTCGCCAGTGTTGCCAGCACTAGTCAAGTCAAAGCTGTCAAAACTGCGGTCTGCAAGAATACAGTGATAATCCGAAAAATATAAGCATTTTATCCAAAAAAAACTGCAAAATTTTCATAAAAATGATAATTTTGAGAGAAAAATGGGCTGCAAAGCACTGTGTTGTTGTTTTGGTTAAAAATCACCGAAAAACGTTGGAAATTTTTATCTTTTTTGAACAATTTCACGCGATCTCAGAGCAAAATAGTTTTAATTTGCAACTGCCGTATTCATTTCTGTTGGAAAAGTGCCGAGAAAAAGGCCGAAAAAGTGGAGCGCACTGAAATCTGCGGCCGCAATCCGTGACAGACTTGGCCAGGAACCGGTAAGTTTTAAGGTTCGTGATTCTGCAGGATCTTTTGCACTAACGGTCGAATTCTCCTTCCAGTCGTTTTAAGTTACCAAACGGACAGAAAAGATTACACCTAAACGCACTAGCTAGCACCCGGTCAACCGAGGGTAAAATAATCATGAGTGAGAGTGGAGATTCGTTTAATCCGGAGATTGATCCCACGCCCAGCAAGATGCAACGACGGAAATCACGAGGCACCCGGAACCTGCTAGAAGATAACTCCAAATTTCTGGCCAATTTCGATCCCGGAATTTCACGGCGCGAGAAGCGAAAGCTGGCCCAGATTATTCCTTTGCAACAGACGGAAACAAGAAACAGAAAATCGAGTCTGTACAACGAACAGGGATGGCTGAGAGAAAGCAGAAGGAACTTGTGCGATTGTCTGGACTTTACCTGCCCCGGATGCCACTTCCCTTGTCCGTCCTGCGACAGCGCAATGTGTGGTCCCGTCTGTCGCCGCAATCGGCGCTGGATGTATGAGCAGATTGTCCACGATTCAAAGGAGAAGATCATCACGAACGAACTGATCAAGAAGAACACCCCGCCGCAAAAGCATCCGGTGAAGAATTAATTGTTTATTTCCAGGGGGTTTCGCGTAATTGTACATTATATGATAGGTAATAAATTAAATGGATCTCGCCACGTTCACCCGGTTCCTCAAATACTGGTTATGTATGACTCGCCATTATGGCTACGCATGAGTTTATACAGTAATCGATACTAAGTACAGCCACGGATTCGGTGAGTATGGCCACTAGTTAATGAGTAGTTGTTCTTTGGTATGAAAATGCACTTGTACTCGCCCGAGAGCAACTATTATGTACACAGCAATACGACGATAGCAATGATTTCTTGTCTGATAACACTCACATGGCCACCATGAAAACGATATCGATCGCTAGACTTCCTTTTTTATACAGAACGGACACCAACGGTAGTCCGTTCCGAAAATACATTCATGCCTAAAATATATGTCCCATAAAAGTGTGATCACTATGTCTGCCAGAGGATCGCGTGGGGGGAAAGGAGGGCTTCGTGTCTTAGGTGTGGCCGGTAGGGTAAGCTGTATATATGGTTTGGTTTCGTTTGGTTTAAATTCTTACAAGTGCCCCGTTTGGTCCGAATGTTTGTGTTTGGTTTGTAGGCATAGTTACACCATTAATTACAATTCTGTCCTTCTTGGGGCTCCCGGGATTTCCCTTTCCCATGGCTCTTCCCTTGTCTTATCGCTAGCCTTAAAAACGAAACAACTTAATGCACAGTGTGTATCGCGTAAAGTGTCCTTTTTTCTCTTACTGCACCTTAGTATGGATAGCTACAATCAACAACAGTTATACTGCATGATCAATATTTGCTTAGCAAGGTTCCTAGGGCGCAATTTATGCATAACGTACGAGGGGGTACCGATGAATAGATAAAAATATTCCCTCTTATCAGACAGGAAACCACTTCCACTTCACCTTATCTACACGGGCTATCCTTAGAAGATAATCTCATCTGAATTATTAACAGTTTGTATGTGAGCTTCGCGATCACACCAACAGGCAAACACGTGTGCCACCGTTTTCTAAACTACACAGGTCAGATCGTTCGTTCCTCGTGAATATTAGAAGGATGTTTCTGGATAGATTAAAATGTCTTTTTATACATGTCGAGATCGCGTTGCTTGCTTCAGCATACTTCATCAGATCCGATTTGTATAAAAAACAGCATTAGGCCTCAAACTACTGCTCTTCGGCGCACACACGTGCAAAGGGCCACTAGTGTGTCCACTACGCACGTTGTGTCCGAGAATGACGATTGGTTTAAAAGTATATTTTTTGTTTGTTGATTTTCTATCAAGTAATATCCGTCGGCTCAGTTCGACATGTTCCGGATCGTTCGTGTGAATATGATCCCTAGGACACAGATACAGAGATGTAAGTGATCGAACATTTCGAATGATGCGAATAGATTAGGTAGATTACAAGAAACGATCAGCTTCTTCTCCAACATGCCCGACCTTTGTAGTAGTGTGTACCTTTCTACCGTTAAGTACGTCTCTGTAAGCTAGTTTATGCGGATTGACTAGTTCCGTTTCGTGTTTTTTCTCTATCCTTTTGCTAGCTAAGTATTGGGGTACTGTCGAGCGTCGAGAGAATACCGTTTCGTAAATCCATCTAGGTTGGTGTCTAAATTCATCTTAAACTAGAATGAGTGTCGCTATAGTTGCACTCGCTACATCTTAGAGTCTACTTTAGAATTTGAGTTGTTTATTATCATATATCATTATTCGTTTTTGCCAGCTTACCACGTGTTTGCCACTTAATACCAGGCGACAGAGCAGAGCTACAGTTAGGCATGTCCACCGCGGATTTGCTGTAGGGCGTCAGCCAGAGATGTTTCTCTGGCGGTTTTTGAGATTCTTCGTTCTTATTTTGATTAGCGGTTTTTAATCTTTACTGTTAACTGCTACTGTGGTGTTTGTTTTGCTTTTTTCTCTTCTCGAAGCAAAAAACAAAAAACTGTACTAACGCAACTGAAGCAGCTCTAGAAATTAACTATATCTTTTATGTTCCGTTGATGGCGATGATCATGATTAACGTGATGATGAGGATGATTAAGGTGCCCTATTGAGCCAGTGCTACTCCATTGTGATCTTCAAACCATTGTGATTCTTCTCCATATGCTATTCAATGACTGGTTAATGGTATCAGGGTATCGAGAATATCATTCTAATGGAGATAGCTCTAGCGACATATTAATAATCTCTTCCTATTACGAACCCTCACGGTTCGAGAACGAACGATTTCGTAATGATCGCACTAGAATAATCTATTTCAAAAGTCGATATTTTTTGGTTACTAGCCATGCTTCATTCATCTAACAGATACAGCTATCCATATTAGGTGGCCATTCAGGTGGAAAGCCATTCACGTACGGGTTTTATGCTAGCTTTACATTTCTCTGAAACACTTTTCCCCGGATTCACTTCGAATGTGTACGATTTGAATCGGTCGGAAGCAGGAACGAGGTTTTTAAACGACTATGATATCCTTTCGGAATTGTTTTCTGGTCTGCAAGATATGTGTTTGTATAGTGTTTCCAAAAGAAAAAAAATTGGTTCTCTAAGTGGTAGTTGCTTCCATCGTTCCGGCTCCGCAAACCTTTTCAAAACCCTCACCTCATCGAAGGATTCACTTTTAAGAATATTTAAAGCACATGAACCAGTCAGCTTAGTATGCGATCGTTCCCTTTCTAGTCTAGATTTGTACGCGAAGGCGAGTTGTAGCCGAGTGCAGCAACAACTCGTAATTCGCAAATTAATTGAATTCCCGATTCCTGTATTAATTAATCCGTATGTTTAATCTAACTATCTCCGCACACCATTGCCTTTTGCTCGAAACAATGAACGATGAACGATGCAACAACGCATAACAGTGACCGATGACCGGGGGGTGGATAGAACGATACATAGACAACGATAATACCTTTTGCTTTCTCATCTTATACTGCGAGAGATTCACTAAGACCTTAGATGCCTCTAGAAATGGTCTAAACGAATCAACATACGCACGTGCTCACACAGTTTCGCTTATGCATTCCGCAAACACACGTACACGCTTAATCGATAGACAGATTCAGGAAAGAGAGCTACAGACACGCGACGCGAAATATCGATTATTGTTCCGGTTAGAATGATTATGTTAGTTGTCGCTACACACGCGCATACACTGACTGTAGTAGATTTAGGTAGTGACAGTGTTCCTTACTTCTCGGTTAATCATCGTTAAAGGTACTTAACATTGGTCTTACATGGTGATAGAGTAGAAATAGGGTGTAAAGTATGGTTTGTGTGAAATGTTCAAGAGAAGATAACCTTTCGTCCGTTCCTTCACATGGGGGGGGCATCGTGGCACACCGGAAGTGCACCGGAATTGCTGTGAGAACAAGGGCTCATTGTGTCGCAGCAATCCCAGGGCAAAAGTGATGCCAACGTGTGGAGACAAATGGAGTGGCATCTTCACGATAGTACGGTTTCACTAGCAAATAAACTGACACTTAGATAGACAGGTGCGTAGGTGTAGTAGGTATTGGTTCGTTACATTAAAGCTGTTCCGTAGAATTCATCTTCCTTGCGAGACGATCAGAAACCGATCTGTTCCGTTCGATGATGGATGAGGCGGCTGGCAGGCGGTTGCACCGGTGAAGAGCGCGGTCACTATTATGCCTCACTCGGAAGTGCATCGGAGCTAGCCTTCCTTGTGAGTCATCTCTTCAGGAAGCTGAAGAATCCGCTACCTTTCTCCGAACGTGGTGCCATCAGCATTGGCACCTGGTTCTTGTGCGTTAGTTTGATCTGGATGAAGGAAAAGTGAAAGGGCAGCAGAGAGTTGTTTAGTATTTCCCCCGAACGGAACGAATTCCCTAAATATTTTCTTCTTCATCGTCGTTACCGTGCATGGTCCTTGCATCCAGGGTTCACCGTCGATTTGCATCGGGAAGGTTTTCTTCGTAGTAATGACGACTTCGCTGCACTGGGCTAACCGTCTCCCGGAAGCACGCAACCCCGTCCGTACCTGGCCCATATGTAGACAGTTTTCCAGGCCAATCACTTCGATCTTACGATCCCCAATGTCTGGAAAGCAGAATGAAAGGAACGCAGGTGTTGCTGTGAGGACGCAAGAGGTAAGCGGACTTCCGCTTCACTTACCTTGAATGGCGATGGATAGATCAACCGAGTTGAAACTGTTGGCCGACAGTTCCTTGTCCGAGCTTTTCAGCTTCTTCCGGAACGGACCCTTCCGCATACGCTTCTGGGACAGATGCTCACCCCACAGGTTGGAGCCACCGTGCGTGTAAGGGATGTTTAGCAAGGCGATACCCTGTAGCTGAGGACCATTCGCTAGTTCCAACGAAACACCGTCACACTGGAAAAGTGTGAACAAGAAGAAGAAGAATCGCATTGAACAGGCTGCAATGTCGTTCCAGAGTCCGAAGTGCAATGCCCACACTCACCATAATATCGAGATTCTCGTGTAGGTTCTTGCACGACGCAGCGAACGTTTCGGACGTGGCATACTCAAAGTACCAGAGCTTATTCTTCATGCGGCTGTTGAATTTGTGAGGATTTTTCTCCCGCTCCAGGTGAAACTTTACGCAAATGGCAGCATCCTACAGAAGGGAGTAAATGGTGATAGGTATAAGCCGATGTGTAAAAACTGGCACAAAATATCTACCGAGTGTCTACTGGTTGTCGTTAAAGTATCGCACTTTGCTTTATCTTTAATGGGGAAAGCGCTCGTTTAGTCGTTTGATGAGATAATGGGCTGATAGCGACACTTTCGAATCAATTGAACGAGCTACGCCAGCCACCGGAGGTTAAAAGTTCATTTAATAGCTTAATTCCGGTTAAAGTCCAGTACAGCGTACCGTGGCAGTGGCTTCGTTTTTAATTACGAAAATTAATTTGATTACGTTCCTTGCGCTCATGGTGTACGGAAGAGTTTAATAAGCGTGTGAAACATTCGCTCACAGAAACAGGTGAACACGAGAGGTGAACACCCAAACGCTTCCCTGCTCTGCTCCCTGCTAATGGTTTTCATTTGCTTGCCATGCCATTCCACCTGTCGGGCGCAATCTTAAGAACAACCGGAAAACGGCCACTCGTAGAGAAGCGGAAAGGTCGTATGCATGCACTGTACAGCACATTCACTCAAGGACGCTTTTGTCGACATACAGCTATTAAAATTGCTCGAAATAAAAAGAAATGATTACATGGAACAGTAAAAATGCAATTTGCTTTTCCGATGCAAATGGAGGCGCCAGTACTTTTGGAGAATGGAGGCGCCAGTACTTTACAAAACAAAAATCAAAGAACTTTTGAAGAACAAAAACTCTTCCATCCGAAAGCTCACGCAACTGAATCTACAGATTCTGGCACAATCGCGCATTGAATAGATCAGTGACCTAAAGTTCGAAGAATGTAAAATAGTTTGATGTTCTTCCTGTTCCGCACGGAATAGTAAAGGTACGATTGCCGGAAGACGCTTATCGTGCTCTGCGCCGGTCAGGCCGGCCCCAAAAATGCTTCAGAACGCATTGTTTGTATGCTAATTCGTAGACCACATACAAAAGAGACCGGAGGTAAAGATGGCCGCCATTAGATTAAAGACCACGCTGCTGTTCGTGGTAGGGGAAGGAGCGTAAATTGGAAGGCCGAGTAAGAAGTTATTTATGGACGAGCTGAACCGTTGGGCTTTCGCCGGAATCGGCAGGATTTACTGGTAAACTGGTCGAAACGTGTTGCTTATGCAACTTTGATTGGATTGGATCACGGTGGTATGTTGAAGCGATTGTTAAAAACATTGTGCAACGCCCCAAACGAGGAGCGGTTGGACAGAAGCTGGTGCTATCAAAAGAGGAGCCCCGTGGAAGGCGCTGCCACAGTGAGCGGTCACGGAATTGAAACGCTGACTGCATGCAACTCCTGCTGTTATTTATGTCCGTCACGGTTCAACACTCCCGCGATTTTGGTGAATATTTTAATAAACTTTACATTTTACGATTCGGTTCGTGAACCCCAGTGGCAGCCACTGTGGACACTTCACACTGGGGCGATGTGCTCCGGGAACCGAAACCAACCGGAAGCGGAAAGTCATTAATTTTACTCATTTGTCTCCGCTAAGCCAAGCGTTGTGTGGTCTGCTTTTTTGGCATTATTAGGATGATAGCGTGAATCGGATCGATGGCGCATTTGCCACAAAGTTGAGTTCCTGTTTCCATAATAAATCCCACCGAGCTGATGGAACTGAAAAAGCAACGTCAGCACGACGGATCGGGGACACGGACTTTGTTGCACATTGAATTGGTAAATCAGAGTTTCACAGAGTTTTAATACGATTTTGAATCGATGTACGGCTGAAAAAGTTGCATCCATTATTCAACGCACACACACAAATACTTCAAATACCAATGCTCGCATACAACACTTGTACAAAGCGTTGCTGCTCGGAGGGAATGGTGTACACCATCCGTGTTCCCATCATAAAATATGCAGCTTAATTCACGCCATAAACTATGTAACACTTGTAGCGAGGGCCGCGGAGTACACAGAACAAACATACTTCACGAGCATAAGGTACCCGGTGGTCGCTGGTACTGCTTGAGACGACTCGACTCGTTGCTGGCTAAGTTCATTTGATGCTTCGCTTCCCCTATACTAAGCAGAGATGGAGGGAAAGAGGATGTACTTCCTTGGGTGCGACAACAACTGCATCTGTTTGGCTGTTGAATAATTAACAGCAGAGAACAGCAGAGAACAAAAGCAAACGAGGTACGAGTGTCAAGACTATGACATGTTTCTGTATCAGCAGGTTCTAAGAATAGTGAGTA
>NC_064875.1:70005967-70013467 GCF_943734745.1 Anopheles darlingi
ACTTTTTACGATGCTATCTAACCTTTCGTTTTTACAAATCATTTCTTTAGAAAGCAATACTGAGTGGCGAATGATGCGACATTCTGTTAAATTTCACAATAGAAGTTACTTTGGTGTTGGATCACTTGTTATACGATCAAAAGCGTAAGCTGCAATTAGCATGCAGACAGTGCTTAAATATTCCACTTGTTTAACTAAGTAATCCGTCTTGATGGTTCGACCGAGGAAACGCTATTTACTTTCTGCCGCTTCTGACAGCTTCTGAAAGCTTTTCAAAGAAACATTTTCATCTCTATCTCACCCTGAAGTGTCGGAAAATGGGACACAATGCACCGGGAGAACAACTTCCCGTTTACTCGTTTGTTTACAGCCAAGATAATTGCTTCCAAGGTTAATCATGTTTATTGTGTAGATCCGGATGAGGCTTCAAGTGTACATCGCGCTACTGCGCAAAGAGGAAGCCTCTTGTCGAAGAAGGTCCTTTTATGCGACTTCATTGCTACATCGACGGGTTTATCGCTCGTACCATACGACGGCCATCATGTGGCGCCCGTGTCACGCAGCCCTCGGGCCGACAAGCCATGCCCGGTGTCCGAAAAGCTGTGTCATCAAGGATTGTTTTCGTTCGGTCATGATGATATTATTGCACGATTTACTGGCAATTCGTGGAGACTGGCAGCCGAGCTTGGACCAGCACGTCATCGCCTACGCCTTATGCGGCTTGAATAAACACACAGACACACACACAAACACACAGACACACACACAAACACACAGACACACACTGGCACACATCACTATCATTGCCAGTGCTTGATTGTAAGTAAATTGCTCCCGAAGTGAACCAATGTCCCGGTACGGTACGAGGCTGGTCGCCTTTTTTGGTTGTTGGTCCAGCCTCCCAGAAAGCCCCGCGGGCAAATGGACAGATGACATGCGAAGGCAAAGTCAACATCCGAGACGAATGTGCCGGTGTGTGTGAGTGCGTGTGTGTGATACGGTTCCGTGACGGTGGACATTGGCAAGCATATCCTAGCCGTTGTCGCCATGGCGCAGGATGGAAGGATATCATATTAGGCGCGGTGTTTGTGAAGGTGTTTGGTCTTCGATATCCAGCGGGCAAGCGCAAGCAGTCTCTTCCTCCTCATCTGCTGCGACTAAAAATCCCCAAGAGACAACCGAATTGTTGGAGTCCCCGAAGGCTCTTGGGGCTTTTGACCTTCCGCTTCCTTGCCATGTACATACACACGTACACACACACATACATACAGGACACATATGACAGGCTGTACCAAGGCCTTTCCTCGCACAAGGGAAAAGTCGTTCAACCGGCCACCGAGCACCGAGAAATAAAGCGATTACGAGCGTGGGGATGCCGTGCCTACCGGAAAGCTCCAGGAACTCTCCGCCAGCCAGCATCGATCTCTGGTGGCCGAACGGAATGATATTTGTGAGCCGAAAGCTCACATCTCGCACCCCGAGGGCCTTCGAAGCGGATGTGTGAACGTTGCTACGTTTGATGTCAACAAGAAACGACACATTGTGTGTATCGATGGCAAGCACATGAACTGATGTGATGGCGCCCCCCCCCTTTGCGGTCTGTCGAGGGTGGCATCGGTTTTCCCGGAAATTGCAAATCTTCCATCAAATTTATTTGGCGATGTAATTACGGTTGCTGGCCGCAGGCTGGGCGTGTCTGTATGCAGGAAACCATTATTAAAACATGTCGATGTTCGCATCATTCGCCAGAAATATTTTATTGCGATTTATCTCCCAGTTGCTTGGCTGCTGTCGTTATGACGCGGGTGAACATCAATTTATTTCCGCGCACAATCATCGATTCATCAGTTAGTAGGTTTTGTGGCGGGAGAAAAGGAATCCTCACAGTCTCGTTCATAATGTTCGCTGACGGACGCTGCCAGATTGAATGCAATATAAATAGATTCATTCTGAAACATCAAAAACCAATCTGGGGATCCGAAAAATATGATAAACACATCGCTCTACTGTCCCAACGAAAGCTAATAAAATGATGTTATTACCATCCCACCTAGACTGTGTTGGCCACAAAGTTACGTGGCCGTTTTTGGGAATTTGGTTGCTCAAAAGAGAGTGGAAAGTATATGGGTTTTCTCGGGAAAAGTTCCGCTCACAACCATGTGTTTCTCGGGGGCGGCCATCGTCGTCGTAGCCGTCGTCGACGTCGTCGTCGTAGTCGTCGTCGACGTCGTCGTCATCACAAAACTTTTTACGATCGCACCAAGTCACGAACAGCACCGGTAGCGGTGCACATGGGAATTTAGTTGGTGCTTTTCTTTGCTTTCCAAGTTCCGGACTTGATTCCGGCTCTAGGCCCCCGGTCGGTCGTGGTCAACACGATTACACTGGATGCTGACGTCATTGCAAAACCGCTGCAAGCTAGTGCAGCAGCCTAGTGACGTTATGTGGTACGCTGGCAGATTGCCAGCATCCCCAGCATCACTTGGCCCAGATCGCGACTGACGATGCCCGAAATGCCCTCGCGAATGATTCCGTTTCCGTTTTTGCTACGAAACGGCCTCTTGTTTGGAGTGATTGACAGAAAGGGCAGAACCGCCAAAATGGACGAACGAATGTGCTAAAAGCCTTGCAGCTATGCAGATTTACAAATTCCACTGTTGGACTCGGTTTACTATTTGCGCTAGCATGGCTAACGAGTCACGGGAAATGCCTCGACATTTTTCCGGTGTTCTTTTTGTTCCAATTTTCGCTCTATGCTTAATGTCCCCAGGATCTAGGACTTCAGGAGAGTTACAGTAGCCGTAGGTGAAATGAGTGCATGCCCTAGTGACACCCGGAACTCAGTTAGCAAGCGTTGGAAAAGCAGGATTGGGTGGTTATTAAAATTTTCCAGCAAGCAAGTGACGGTAGTTAGCCGCGAGGCTTGTTTGCGTCAGTTCCAGTCGGTCCGAAAATTGCCAACAGGATCATCGAATCAAAGGGCTACCAGCAATAGTCTTCGCGAGCAAATGGATTACATGGACACAGTGCTCGTACAAAGAAGGGAGTGGAATGCATTTTTGTGACCGTAAAAGAGGGCAAACGTAAAACCCATTCTCAAAAAAAAAAAAAATTGGTCATCACATTTTCCAACCATCGAGCTGGAATGGAAATTGACATTCTCTCGGTGCTTCGCTAGCGCGTCAGACTAGCTCGTTTGGTCGCTTCGCTCGAGGAGCAGGAAGAGTTTGCATTACCCAGTCCAGGATTTTGATAATAAAACGAGAAAATGGAATAAAAATAATATCGTCTGCAAATCGTTACGGGAACGGAGCGTAAGGGAACCGTAAAACGAGTATTGAGAGAGCTGCTGCTCAGCTGGTGGCAGCTGTTATGGTATTTTCAATTTTTATTCGCCCCCATAGACCTCCATTGATGACATCTTGGGTACCGGGCGTCGGAGCTTTTTGTTTCGACCGTTCGTCCGTTTCGACCTCTTTACTCGACTAAAGTTTCAAGTGAAGAACCCCCCTTAGCTACCAGTTTGTCGCACCGGATTCATTTTTTGTGAAAGAAAAGTGATACAAATTCGAACCCCAAAAATAGACCTCCGTACCGTGCGCCACCGGCGGTACTTTAAATGCATTACCGTTTCTTTAATGCAAAGCCGGCGAGAGAGATTTCCCCCGGAAAAAAGCCGGTTGAAAGCGGCAGCGGCAATCAAAGCGCGGCACTGTATGTGACCGGGAAAATGAAATAGCACATAAAGTGATTCTCATACGCAGGGACATGCAGGGCGCTTCGCCATTGTCTGGCGTTTGCATATGATAATGCGCGAAAACGCGTATGGAAAGCGACCTCGCGACGAGGTTCGAACGAGGATTCGCAGCCTCTGGGGTTGTGCGATGACGATGGCCAGGAAACTCTTATCGCACGTGCAATAATAAAATTATAAAATTTTACCACCACCCAAAACACATTCAAAGCCCCCCCCCCTCCCCACCCTCTGCCGACACCGGTTGGAGCAGGTCATGCGCGGCATCGTCACGCACGGGCTGGAAAAGTTGGAGTCTCGGCAAATTGCTGCATAAAATCCATATCTTTCAGCTATTCTTGCCTCAAAGTTTTTCACCCCTTTTGGGGAGCAAGAGAGAGAGAGAGAAAAAAGCGGTAAATATGGTGCTCACCTGTTCAACTAGCTGCAGGCGCACACCGAAGGATGCGAGGCTCCGCAGAGCAACCAGATGCCACATTAATGCGTCCTTTATGATGCTTGCAGCCTTTTGATGAGCGCGCGCTCTCATCGCGCATTACGCGGCTTCATGATGCCCCGCAGTAGCGTCGTGTGAAGTTGACGCACTAGACACCCAAGTGCCGGTGGATGAGTGTTCGCTACCCTGACGGACACTCGAGGTGTCAGTCTCTTTCAGTCCTTTCGAGATGGCACTGCCAAGTGACAAACCAGACACCGGGGAGTGGGTCATTGAAGCGTTAGGTTGAGTGTTTCATCTACTGTTTATTCGATAGACACCGCTTCCCTTTTGCTGCGCTGAACAGCAGCAAGCGGGGGTAGCAGTTAAGATGGCATAATGTTAGCTGATCTTCAAGCATTCTTGCCGTGACCTTCACCTCCCACCGGGGCTGGATGCTAAATTTATTGAAAGAATCAGCGCATTGAATACTAATCCCTGCTTTATCGGGCATGTTCTGCATCACTACCTCAAACAACCATTACCCCTTTCGCTCTGCCACCGGATCTGCAATAGCGTTTGAAGGTAATTTATCATTTTAAGACCGTCTAGTAAGGCGGAACCACCCTTCATCGGTGGTTTGAGGGATAATTTCTAAATCCCATCTATACCACCACCACCACCACCGCACCGGTAGCTGCTGGTCATTTGCCGCTAGCTATTTGGATAGCAAAACCACATTCGAGCAAAACTCAGACATGCTCCGGGCATTGCGGTGAGGATGAAAGAAGCACATATACTTCCCCCGGGGGGGGGGGGGGGGGGGGGGTGGTCAGTGTGTTTGTTTTCTGCAACGCAAGTAACCGGTTCTGCTGGTGGCGGTTGGCCGGTAAATTGTTCGTTATTTATGAGCTGCACAAAACAGCCAAACAATTCCTCGACCGTTGAGTGAGTGAGTGAGCGAGTTCAGGCGGAAGGTTGATCCCGTCGTGGTCATGGGCCCGGAAGGTTTATGGGAGAGTTTATGTTTGTTTCTCGTTGAGCATGACCAGGATTAGTTATGCATTTCGTTGATTACGGTGCCCGGGTCATACATTGACTAACCCTTCTTGATCGTAGATGTTGTGGTAGGGCTTACGTTACGTTAGAACAGTCGATGTAAGTACGTACGTACGTTCACCAGCAAAACAAAACAATCATATCAAAAGCAAAATGAACCCAAACTATGGTGAAAGCTCCCACTAGCATCACTAGAACCGCTTCATCTGATTTCCCAGCCAAACGGAAACGTGTTGCTTGCGCTCACCACTCGGCATTCGATGAAAGTTGAGGCTCACTGGGGTTTGCTCGAAGTACAACGAAAACTGAAAGGCTGCGCGTATGCCGGACGCCCGAGTTTCATTGGATCGGATCCAAAATCGATTAGAACTGTGATTCTGGCATCCCCGAGGTCAATTCTAATGACGATAATTACACTTCATTAGAGACCTTCTGTTCGAGGACAATGTTTCCTCTGTCAAAAGGGCGTACCGATGGGAAATAATTAAGCTTGAAACTCACGAAATTATGGATTTAAATTCAAATCTGTTCGAGTCATTTGCTGTCAACTAAACTGTCCATACTGGACCAAGGGGGTACGTTAGAAGAACCTTGACTGCTTGATAGCTGAATGAATACTGGCATCGAAAAAGGGGAAAAGATTTCCATGGAAACATTTGGCTTTCTCTGGAAAAATCCGTTCGAATATTGAATACACACATACACACACACACGCAGTACCAAGTAAATGGTGTTTTCGTGACAGTAATTGATTCCTGGGAAACTGACGGCGAGAAGAGCACCAAATATTGAAAGCGCCACAGAACAAAATTTCGTTACAAACAGGAACTCTCGCGCGAGAACACAACTTGTTATGCATGCAGCATCCAGCTGGGGGCTTGGCCTTAACGAACCAACAATTCTATTAAAATGAATCTCAACGCGATGGCAGCGTTGTGTGTTGGTAGGAAATTCTGTCATGTCACAGTGGCACTACGGAAACTTTTCCAGCCTCTAGCCCGAGGAAACGACGAATCGGTAGAGCGGAAGCACGCTCAGTCTCATTAAGCTGTTTTCCAGTTCGTTACTGTGTGGCTTGTAGCGTGCGCACGATGCAGGTCGATGAAGCATCAGGAAATCGCCCATAACCGGCACCGGTGCGGGCTCCAAGAATTCTGTCCTCCGGGGTACATTGGATCGGGGAATTTCAGTGTCCTTGGGAACGTTCTCGTGGAAAAAACGTGGTGGCCTTACTTTCGTGTACCACTCCGGCATGCTGATAATGCTGTTTTATGTATTTCACATTCAATTCAAGAGTCGTTTGGAAGAGATTTAAATTTTGTGTGAAAAAATGCGAACCCTCCTATTGTACGACCAGCTGCGTCACCAGCTGTGGCATGGTTTGACAATGAGCCGCTGGCAACGCGTAAGTTGATGAGGGTTTGTCCATCATATCGTCGTACTACTCATTCAGGTGCCTTGATAACACGCTTCTCCAAGATTTTTCGCTGCAAGGTACCAACCGGAATAATTATGTTTGTCAGCTTACGCGAATAATGCGCTAGTGGAAGCTGCCGTGGCTCGAGCAAAAACATTCCAGTAACAACAATTTTACCCGCGGGACATTCATGAAACGGTTGCGTAAATTTTGTAGAATAGTGAAGCTCCGGTGCTCCTATGTCTCACAGGAAATTGTTCACGATGCAAAATACCAGAAATATTTTCAAGAAGAACAGCTGAAGATCCTTGTTCAGAATTCCCGCAATTTTTATAAGCTTTTGATGCAATGATACAAGTTAAACATATTTTTTTAAATACTTAAACAATTTTCACACAATAATTAAGTATAAACCCCAGTGCCAATAAGACCTTTAGCAAATGTACGATGCATAATGAGGCTCCAAAGAACTTCAAAGCAATTCAAACATTCCAGCACACCTTAACACGCCCATTTGCGATTGTTTCTGAAGGTATAAAGCCGTTATAATCTACTTCTTCAAATCGCTGGAAGGCAGTCTTAAGATCTTTCGCCGTTTCGGTCGCCGACACACGCACCGATATCGCATCGTTTACGGTAAGATGTCACGAGGTAGTCTGATTGGGTGCCAAAGTATCTGCGGTACAATCCACCGGTACACCGCATCGATGAAAGGCGCCAAAGTTTTGGGATTTGTTCGCTAATTTGAATAAAATATTCACGAGCTTGCGTCAACGATGGGCGCACGCACATTAACCTTCTCACGGGCAATCTAAGCGGCAGGAATAAAACAGTTTAGCGTCTCCAACCCCCCCC
>NC_064875.1:70018467-70028467 GCF_943734745.1 Anopheles darlingi
AGTCAAACGTCACTTGAGCGCACGAATCGATTTATCTTTCTCAATTGTGATTGATTGCTTGCACAGGTTCGTCCACACTCCACCGAGCGACCAATCGCACCCAAGGTTTTGGATGCAGCCAATTCCGAACCGTGCTGGCGGATTGGAGCGTCGCTTCACGCTACTTCAATCTCCCGAACATCGATGACACAGGAAGGCAGAAAGTGGAAAAAAGATTAAAAAATAGAGGGAGAAAGCGAAGAATATCGCGAACAATGCAATCGGATCGAATGGAAAAAGCGGCGATTCCGATCGCAAGTCATCCGCAATGACGATGATGTTAAATTTTTGATGACGTTGTCAACTCATCGAGCATTACACGGATGTTACAAAACCCATCTTCAACTGTCGGTTTAAGGAGGGGGCAGCTTACAATGGCAACAGTGCTCATCGTCAGTGAGCCGGAATGCGGACTGATAAACATTGCACCAGCAACATAATATCGCATCGATTCAATCCTTCGGCAACGGTGTACGGCATAATGCTTCAGAGATTATCCATTCATCACCGGGGGGAGCATAGGATCCATCTTCATGCATCTTCACATACACTTTCTGATCCACATGTTCATAACTTTCCAGCACGATGAGTTCGTGACCCAACTCCGGAGAACAAATCGGCGAAACGAAAGATTAACTTGCTCTCCTTGGTCCATGGCCAGCACAGCCAAGCTGCAGCTTTACGTCCGAAAGCTAATAAATCAATACTTAGCTCCACGTCATGGACATCGTGCAAAGTCGTTGTGTGCCGGCTGCATCCACTGCCGGCCGCTGAAGGGTGCGGATGGGCTTCATGAAAGCTATTTTTGGAATCCTTCTTTGGTCTACCTCATTCACCGCACTTCATCCTCCTTTTCCATCACGTAATGCAAAGCAGTTTTCTCGTTAGTAGCTTCAAGCGAGATGGGTTAAGGAAAGGTCGTCATGTCATGGCGAGTAACTCAAGGAGCAGCAGTAGCAGCTCTCTTATCTATTCGCTCTCACGCCGTCGAATCGATTTCGCTAATCCGCCACCAGCCGCCGACAAGCCATTTGCCTATTTTTGGCAGCACACCGATTCCGGCTTTCGAAGGGGGAAAATGTAAAGAAAAACCAATGACTCACGGTGATCTTCTGCTTCGTCTTCGTGCTCCGCCTGTGTGCCGGTCGGTTGTCGGCATTGGAAGATAATTTAATTTTCTTCTCAACCTCCTCACTGACTCCTTTCATCTTTCATTTCCAATGCATGGAACCGCGTGCCGGCAAGTGGTTCATTCAAGTGTTTTTGTCTCCCTTTTCGGGTGGGAGAAATTGATGGAAAACGTGAATTCCCCCTCCCTCCCTGCTTTTTGGTAAAGGTGAGTGTTATAGGCACTAAGAGCTTGCTTCCTGTGCACTGTTTGAATCTGACAAACAGATTATCAAAGGGGTATATTACTCAACTACTGCAATCAAGCGCTGCTCCGTGAGACGAAAACTGACATCCACAATCAACGTGATTGATTTCGGTTCCTATTTGCCGTAGATGATGGTGCATGAAATTGGTTGTGGTTCATGTGTTCCAGGGAACACGGTTCAGAGAACCTGAGGTGCTTCATTAGTGCTCCACCATGAAGTCATGTCTTCATGGTGATAACGTGCAGCTTCATTAAACTACAATTTAGCGAATCTGGAAACTAATAAGCATCGAAAGCAAATAGACTGTCAGTTAAGCCGCGTTTGGGTCTGATAACCTGGTACGTATTGAAGGATCAAACTGAACGCGTAACGACAAGTACACCAACGAAACTGCCTCGAGTTAAGACACCTATCACGGCACCGTGCCCCGTGCACAACACAACATCAAACGTGACCTGCATACGTTCGACTACACGGATTCTCGTGTCCTATCTGGCGTCATGCAGCAAACGGAGGGGGAGGAAACTATCACCAATGAACGAGACACTCGTTTTCGGTGTGACTTTTCCTCGGACCGTGGAGAGCGTGCCATTAATGTACCTTTAAAGCTCTCGAGATCGTGGCTTGTCGATGGTGTAGTCGTTACATAAATCAAGCTACTTGCCGCTTGCTTTTACCATCCGTGGGTGTGTCACCGGTCGGTGTCCAGCCAGAAACCGCCGGCCGACTGGAGCCCGTCGCACGGATAACGACTTGAAGACATTCATCAACCGCCCCTTTTTGGGTTGGGTTGGGCTCGCTGAATGGTGCGCCACGAGGTGGTTTGGCCAAAAATTATCTATTTATCGAGCGAGCGAGTGTGCGAAGGAAGCCAGTTCGTTCCCGACCACAGCGTTTGTGGTGGGAATGTAAATGAGAAGCACGATGGAAGTTTTGTTTTCCAACGAGAGTAATGTATTTATCCGCTCCAGTAACTCTTAGGCAACACCGATCAGTACCGATCGCAATCAACAGTTGAAGTAGAAGATAAAAGACAAATGAACCTAATAGATATTCTAACAACAACCCTCATTGAGTTGCTAAAGACTTACTTGCTTTTTTTGTTAAGTAATGTCCATCCTGCCTGCCTAAGAGCCACTGGATGGCCATCCTTGGTTCACTGATCTTCATGAAGGCCCCGAAGGACACGAGGACCATCGCGACGTCGTGTCGAGCATGTCCCTGTCGGGTCATATTTCATGGAGTCGTAAATTGACAGTCACCATCAGCTCTAACAGGCGACTCATTGTATTCTCACAACACGAGCCAGTCTGAGGGCTCTGGTCCCTGTTCCCTCTTTCTCATTCGCTTGTACGTGCTCCTTCGTAGTCCCTTACTAAACCAACTCGCCGCTACGACGGTCTGGCAGACGGATGACTCCACTCTAGAGCGTAATCCTCCGCGCAATGGTCCTCACGATCGGCTCCAATCGTCGTTGACTCACTCGACTAGATCTTCAGTTCAGTCTACCAAATTCAGAAACTGAAGAAACGAAGCGAGAGAATGACAATGCAGTCAAGCGTCTGAACATTGCTGCAACGCCCAGGAGTTCGGTGGTTTGTGAAATCGTTAGAAGCTTAACCGCGGGAATTCCATGCACCACCCGCAAATCGCAATCGTTTCATATTTATGATGACTGGTTCTTCTTACCGATTATACCGGGTAGCCCCCAAAGGGAGGGTTATCGTTAGTGTCGAGTGATTTTGGGTTTCAGTAGATCGTTGCACCGACACGCGGGTGCTGCGATGTTGGCGCTTAAGGTGCGAACGGCGCTGAATAATTCCGAATAAAGCTCTCCTCTCGGCGCAGATTTCAATATTTGAACAAACAATCTCGGCCCAAACGGTCGAAAGAGGAATGGAAAATATTTGCTTTTCCTCCTCGTATCAGGTAATGTTGGGGGGTGTTTTTTGTTGTTGTGTTTGTTTGTTTTCGTTTCCACCTCCAAGTCTCGCGTACTGCGCGTCTTTGAGCGCTCTTCAAAGCAACAAGATGTTCGCCTGTTTCGCGCGATGATCAAAGACAAACCTTGCGATCCCTAAAGTGCATAGCAGCAGTTACACCATTGTACATTGCGTACATATGCAAATGTGTCTCGGCCTCGGAGAATGAATAATGAAAATGGTGCTCTCTCTCACTCTCTCGCGCTCTCGCTCTCGTCGGTGACCCAATCGTATCGAACGTAAATCAGCTCAACAAGTCCATGCAAATCATGCTGCGGCTCTAGTGTCGCACCATCATCATCATCATCATCATCGATGTCGTTGTCGTTGTCGTCCTCGTCATCACAGCTGGAATTGTACCTTCAGCTGCGATTTACATACGGATGCGCGTAATCCAATCGTACGGCAGACGCGTTCGCTCACCCGCACGCTTACCTGCTTTGTTGAATATTTATGAACACATTTTTCCCGCGTACCAGTGCCAAAGCTCCATGACGGGTCCGGCCAAACTGTCACCACTCAATCTTGGGCAGTGAGGCGAGATAACCTCATTCGGGGATACCCTTATCTTCTCCCGCTAGATACGGCCCCAAACCTGAGAGTTGCGTTATCAGCCAGGAGCCACAACACAACACAAAAAAAAAACTACTACAACAAATCGGATAACCCCGACGTCAGACACGAAACCGGATATTTACCTACGAGTGCTTTGACCACAGTCGTAGGGTTGGCAACTGGCAATCCAGTTGTCCGCCTGCTTCAAAGGGTCTCTCGGGAAAGGGAAGTGTCGCAACCTGTCCGGGACGGGACCAGAATCGACTCACAAAAAGACGGGCACGGGAATGGAAGGTGAACAGAATCGAGATACGAATGAAAATAACTATTTCCCAGCGGAGTGTCGAGCGGCTCTTGAATGCTGTGCATTGACCTACTGTAGCGTACGCCTTCAGGTGGCTTGTTGCTTCCACTCAAGACTCCAGCCCGAGCGCTCCACCAGGGTTCCGTGGAAATGTGAGTGTTCTTTTTTTCCCTATTTTTTCCCCCCTTTGCGCCTTTTTTCCTTCATTATTATTCAACCGGAAAACCGCTTCAACCATCGGGAGACGGGTTGGACAACGGGTCGGAGGACAGGAGGTAACCTTTTCGTTGCTCAGAAATTAACTATTGTGTGCCGTCCTTAATTGACGTCACTGAGGTGGAAAAGTCGGGTCGCAAGAATACCTTTTCACGATTTTTGTGAGGAAAAAAGAAAAGCAACGCTTTACCGGGAAACTGGGAAAAGCAGAAAAGCATCTTACTGCTGCTCGTGGTGCTGCTGCTGCTCATGGTCCTGATGCTGATGTCATGCATCGCTGATTGTCTCCTTCCAGTAGGGCTTTGGTAAGGCAATTCTCCGAAGCGGTCTCATACCACCACCTGGGCCTGGCGTTGCTAGTCGCCACAACACATTCGCACAATGTAAGCTCCTCTGAGGCTCAGAAAGTGCACAATGGCGATTTTATTCCCTTTCACCGGTAAGGCTGACATGCTCGCCTAGGACTCCATCTTGCACTTTGGTTCAAACAATGCACAACCGAGCTTGCGTTATGCAAAAGCTGCTACTGCTGCTGCTGCTGCTGTAGCCAGCATTAACAAAGCCACATCAGCAGCACACACACACACATCACGTATGGAAGATAATTTAGTCGGTTTTTGTAAATGCCAACCTGGCAGAAGAAGGTTAGACTGTGTCCCGGTACACAGGACCGCCTGTCTCGTCCCGAAACTAAATGCCATAATGATTGTTCATCGCAAGCGGCCTGCAACTACCGCACGATGCAGCACAAAAGTTGAATAGCGCGTGCGAGGAGGATACCGTTTTTGCAACAGTGCGCATGCCACGGAGGGGTAACGGTGAGGGGTAGGAGTGGTTTCGACTATCGGCACCTGTTGCACAATGTGGCCGCGAGACCGAGACCAGCTGTTGAAGCTTCTCCAACTCCGACTATTCCTATCCGCGAGACACAATCGATACTTCGGTCTAAAAAGTTCACAAAAGCATGGAGAATGGAGACGCCCGTCGTCGATTGCCGCCGACAGCGGCGTTTTGCCAAGTTCATTCATTATTGAACTCGTGCCAAACCACAAACCGAAAACACCGTCTGTGTTGAACGTGAGGAGGGAAATTCGTGCACGAATTCAGCAGCTGGAAGGGAAGGGGCGGCCCCCGGTTCCCGGTTCCCAGATCCCGGGATCAACGTATCAGTCGACGACGGTAATACTAATAATGGTAACACACATACAATCATAACGACCTTGTAATACTTTGCTGCACAGCCACACACACACACGGACATAGACACACAGACATGAAGAGAGTGAGATAGAGACCGCTTATATTGGCATCGGGTCATCTGTCCTGCGACGGAACATTAATTAATGGAACATGAGTTATGCGACCGAGCGAACCGATGGTACCATAATTGCCTATGGCCACGGCATCGGGAAAGGTTCAGGTTTTAGCAAGCAATTATACATGATAATTATCACGTAAGCTCTACCCCTCTTACCATCTGCGGATACATCTGAGGTCCCCGAAAGCCATCGAAATTTGGTGTATCCGGGCGTGAAACGACCGGCCACCGGTCAACGGCGGTAGCAACAAATTGGCCAATTGCAATTAGGAGGTTACGCGAGTTAGTGGGAAACGAGGGAGATGCGATGGGGGTTGATGATTAGGACAAGATGAGAGCATTGTGTAACGTTCGATTTACGATACTGTCTCGCAGGGTCTCTATTAGATTTCGATTCCCGGGTTGCCGGCCAATGGGCCGCTGGCATGGGTTTGCATCTCCACGCGCATCATCCCGGGGCGGCCAGGAAGGAATCATATTTTCCCGGTCCATAATTCAATTTGACCTTTTCCATAATTTATGTGGGGTAATTAGGATGGAGTCGAGACCAAGAGCTGACCAGTCCAGTTGCTTCTCACCGACCGAGCCATAACTTTTCATTAACTTCCCAAGTTACGGTGCTCCAAGCGCTGACGGTACAGATGGCGGCGTGTGCCAAGTACGTCGACGACACCGTTCCCCGAAACAGAGAGCAGAAAGAGAGGGAGAGAGAGAAAGAGAGCAGAAAACAAATCTCCTCGCATAATCCCTGCTTTGGCCTCACTTTTTAATTTACCTCCGCTTATCCCAACTGCACCTCGTCGTGCACACTTTGCCGTCCATGCGACATTCATTGTTTATGGCAGGGCCTGTCTAATGAAGCGGTTCCCCGGCGTGCGGGGCGTGCGAGTAAAACAGATTGTGACCCGGAAACGAGAACCCAGAAATGAGGGCGACGATGAGGGTGACCTCAAAAAGAAAAGGAAAAAGAAAAAAGTAAAAGGACGAACAAATCGTTGCCGGAAAACCCGGAAAATCGTGAGAGCGCAGCGCTGCGGCAGAAGTAACGTCGGTGGCCGCCAACCAATCGTCCCGACACCGACCGGTACCGACCGAGTACCGGCCAATACATCTTCATCAGGATGAGCGGTGTGCTGTCAGACGTTGAAAAGACGTTTCTGGTCCTTTTCCTGGGATGCCAGATCCGTTTTCTTAAGCAACACACGCATTCTTTTGGGGAGTGCGTGGAGTTGGTCAACACGATCCTTCACCCGGCAGTCACTCAAACATTAATCTCCGTTGCGCCGAAAGCCGAAAACCAGCCTTTCACGGTACACATACACTCACACACACACGTGCGAGAAGTTAAGGACACACGTGGTTTGTGGCGAGTGGATTCACCGCATCGAGGGGCTGGAGGGAGGGAGGGAGGGAAGAAGGGAAGTGGTCAGTCTGATTGACTGCATGCTGACTCCCTGGCGCAGTCTAGTCCTTCCGGTCGCCGGTCTCCCGATGTCCGGCGAGCAACCGAACGTGCGGCATTTAATTTGCATGTAATTTACCGACATGACATTTCGTGAGGCCGAGAGAAAAGGGAGTATTTGAGGAGGGAGTGAGGAAGGGTCAACCCTCCAACTCCCCACTCCCCTCCTCGCGCCGTCTCCTCTATCCCACCTTAATGATCCGATGCTCGGTGGAATAAACTGTTTGATGATAATATTATTCAACAAGTCATTAGCCACCGGAAATCGCTCCGAACCGCTTTGACCGGGACTTCAGCTCGACTCGTGTACCCCTGCTGGAGCCGTTGACCGAGACACACACCCACACACACACTGCGGAAAAACTATCTCTCCCTCCCCATCTTCCGGGCGCCCTGTGTGTGTGTGGGTTTTTTTTTGTTTCGTTGCGGATTTTCCATTTCCTTTTTCCTGTCTCGTCATCGAACTTACTTCCCAGTCACGCGATTCCGTTGTTTCCATTGTGGCCATGGAGGAGTGTCTACTGTCTGCACAGAGAGAGAGGGAGCCTTTGTGTTTTGGAAAGTCCCCGGCAGGCACCGGCTACCAACCGGCCAATCGGTTGCATAACAACGCGTTGTGCTTGATTGCGTGCTTGTACGTGTGTGTGTGTGTGTGTGTGTGATCGTCTGTGTGTCAGTGGCAGACACATGCAGGAATTAAAATGCTGGTAAAACGGCGTCTGACTAAAGACCGAACTTTATGCAAAGACCGCATTATGCTTTCAGTCTGGCACAGGTAATTTTCTCCCCCACTCTCCCCACGCTAGTGGTCGTCAAACAATAATTTCTATTTCTTTATAACATGCCGGGCGCTTCCGGGGCATCCGTGCCAACGGTGAATGGATCGTTTTTGCTATCGAAGCGAATCACAGCAAGCGTTTATTCGTCCAATTATGGACCGAGCACTCCAACTGGTGTGAAGAGAGGGAGCGGTGAAAAAAAACGTCGGAAAACTCTCACGCATAGCACGCCATGCCATGCCACGGCCATTGGCGTTTCCATGGTGTTGAGAGCCGCGCACGCAAAGAAAGCCCGGCAATTTATCGACCAATTTATCAAACTTTAAGGTTTCTTCTGATTGCCTTATCGACACGAACAGTAGACGCTAGATCTTTAAGCAGTTTGCAGTGGATGTGTGTGTGTGTGTGTGTGTGCACATGATGCTGTGTGTTGGTATTTCGCGTCCACAAAAGCGTCCACATTCCAGCCAGCAGCAAGCAACCGATCCACCGACCACCGACCACCGGCATAAAAGGTTTTACGATCTTTGCATAACGACACAATCCGATGATGTGTGCGCGCGCGCCCGCGTACCCAACGACCACACCATTGACGTCAGTCTGTGTCGTTCGGTTCGGTGCGCTGGGGGACTCCCGCGGGAGAGCCCGCACGCCCGCGAGAGGACGCCAGAAGGGTCAGACGGACGGGTCCGGCGGATCAGCAGGAGTAACCAGCGGTAATCCAGCCAGCAATGATTGACTGGAGCTGTCAGTGGCAGACGCCAGGACGCAAGGCACCGAGGATCGACCGACATGGTCCAGACAGACCAGATGGGCGGTGGCCTTCAATAGCAGCCATAATTGCTGGTAGCGCACAATCGAACGGACCACTGCACTGCACTGGAGAGGGGAGAGGGGTCAGAGGGGGGCTGCCTCTGACCATGACAGTGACCGAAGCATTTGAAAAGTGTTTGATTGCGGTGCTGGCCTCACATCTCTGCCCCCCTTCCCTTCCACGCCTCCAGGACGCGATAAAGTTTCATTCAAACGGAAAAAAAAGACGGAATCTAATTCAAATACTGGCGCACGAGTACGGTGGATTCCGGTGTCCGGCCGAATGACGCTCGCACAAAAGTTGTCTTCTCCAGCTCCGATTTTTTTTTGCCTCCCTCCCCATTCATTTCGATACAGTAGTGGTCAGTCCCGCGGTTGCGGTGACGACAATTCGCTGTCACAGGCAGTAGCAAAGAGCAGAACCAGTGAGAACTGAATCTTCCATTTTACGACCACCATCCCGTGCCATCAGGCAGCCAGCTCTTCTTTGGCTATCTCTCTCTCTCTCCCTCGACAGGGTTGATGGTAACGGCGCGATGGATAAACCAGATTAAAGATGGACGCCGTATGACATGTGTGCACAAACACACACACACACACCTCCCGGGGTCCCAAGCAAAGGAAAGAGGACAAATAAATTGTTTCCCGTCCGCCAAATTGCCGATTCAACCAAAAAAAAAACTGGCCCAAGGAGAAAGACAATGGAATGTGGCTCGGAATGTGAAAATCTCTCTTTCTCATCAACCGAAAAGGTTAAAACCCCTCAATTTGCCCAAAGTGAGGTTAGATCACCGGAATGGCTATCAACGAGGGTCCGATCCCGATTTTTTTTTCTCCGTTACCCCGCTACCATGACAACGACTCAAACGAACAGCCATCAAACCGCTTGTTGATGAAAGCCCCACCGAGGGTCACTGCGACGAATGTGAGCTGTTTTCCTCTTGGGTCCAATTACTTTAACCATCACGCGGGCCCCTTAGCGTTCCCGGTGCCATTTTTGGCCTTTCTCTCTCTCTCTCTACCGGGGACAGAGTCTGCAGTGTCTCGGCTAGGACACTAACTGGCAGGTAACAGTCGACTTTTATTGCGATTATTCTCCGCCATTAAACTGTGTAAATTTTGCACCTCCGTCAGGGGACGGAAGCGGACGGGCGCG
>NC_064875.1:70033467-70060967 GCF_943734745.1 Anopheles darlingi
GGTCGAAGGGAAAGGTCAATCTTGCAGAACGCCACCAACCGACACGTTCTCGGGCCCCTTTTTCTATCGCTATCGCGCGCCCGTCTGCCAATCGATCAGCTTCGTTTAGCTGATAGGCTGCTGCGGAAACAAAGCGATTGTGTTCGGCACTCTCTCCCCGCTCTCTTACACACACACACACACATGGGCGCGAGGGGGTTCCGGAAAGGAAACAATCTTTCCATCAACCGAGCCGAATTTTGTGGAAGACACTGCCCGGTTTGGGGTGTCGTGAAAGCCGAGAAATGTTGTCAGGACGAAAGAAATATACTTCGCAATGGCGTTGCCGACGGGCGGGAGGGCATTTCGTTAGAATGTTCCTTCCTTCGTTTCCATCGCTTTTTTCCCTTTACTTCCGTTTCCTCAAGCGTATCGTTTCTAGAAGAAATTTTTCCTGTTCTTTCTCTTCACACAGCTTCAGCAGGAAGCGCCATGATGATGGTTGTGGTGTGGTTCGTTTAGTGAACTCACCAACCCTATGCAACCACAAGCGATCGATGCAACGGGCACACCTACTTCTCCGAGACCAGGCCGTATACTATCTGTCAATCGACTAATTTATCCCCCCTGGAGAGTTGCCCTAGCTGGTTCGGATTCAGTGGCTTTGAGAACAGTAAGTAGTTCCGGAAACATCGTTTTCGGCATACGACGTTCGACGTTCGAGGAAAATCGATTAATGTGTTGACGAATTGTGTTAGTCTGAGACCACACCTGGTTCCGATCGATTCCAGTGTGATACCGTGGCACCAAAGATCGTCCCGGGTGCGTCCTTTAAGAAGTTTAACCTCAGAACACTCAGACAACAGCAGACCACAGCACATTTATGCTGGATTTACCGAAATGATTAATGCCAAAGAGCATACTCAAGAAAGGGGTTTTCAGCAGCTGCTCCTGCTATCCTGCTGCTAATGGCTCGACGAGGAAAAGAGAAACAACACAAAAAGAAAAGAAGGAAGGGCTGGAAGAATTCCGTCCGGGAAATTCGACGCCCCTTACTGGGAGGATAATTTTTCATTCGTCCCCATCCCAAAAAAGGTGACATCCGAACCACTTTGAGAAGCACCACCAGGTATCATTGCCACCGAGCAGAGATGCCGGTAAGCGTATAAAAGTTTACTTCGTGGATGACGACCATGATCATGATGGTATGTACAGGACGGACACGATCTGCTCGAGCTGCACCGTGGACGAGCTTTTACTGCTTCGCCAAACAGGACAACGACGACGTAAATGATGATGATGATGATGATGATGATGATGATGATGATGATGATGGTGGTGGTGAGAGTAATAAATAGGGACGCAACGGTGGTTTGGTGGTGAAATCTCCCGTGATACATGAGATAATTTCCAACCATTCTTTATAATGATGTGCTTGCAGTGCAAATCCGTTTAGCAAAGGATCCGACCCCACTCCCCGGGGGCGAAGGGATGCGAACATGCGTAACCGAACCCCACACCCATCCGTCTCGGTCACCGGAGCAACTGCGGCTCCGGCTCATCGGTATTGCGTCTCCGGTGTTCCGGTGATGCTCGGTTTTGGTTTCTCAAAAAATAAGCTCGTAACCGTTCCGCTCGTTGGACACACACGAATACGACCTTTCGAGCTTCAGCGCCAGGGGACGTGTAAGGTGATGAAAGGGAGAAGAAAGGGGAGCAAGAAGCACCCTATTTGCTGGTGATCAAATATTTATGAAATATCTGCGAGCGCGCCCTTCTCCGGTCGACATCCTATCACACATTCGACGGTAATTGCTGTCATCGTCGTTGGGCACGTGGTCATATCCTCGAGTCCCGTCGCCACCACCGTAGAGGGGATCGAGCAAATCAGTTATCCTAAATTCGGTTGGACGTATCATAAACAACTTTTTTACCTTCTCGTTTATGGGCTCGTGGTTTTTAGAGGATTTTTTCCCGAAGCAGCAGCTAGCATTGGTGCACCACAACATTCCTACTAATGCTGCTGCGGTAGTGTATCCAATTGCCAATTGATGTAGTGAGTTTCAACCACGAAAGGCCACAAATGAAGCGAGGTATTTTCATTTAGCAAATTCTACTCTAGTGCCGTAATTTCAGTAAACCTCGAACACGCAACCGCAAACCGATGAAGGGTAGTTCTATTACAGGTTAATTAAATTCTCGAAAAAAAATCTCGATCACCATATAGTTGTCGAGCACCGGTGGACGCATAAAAACAAATTAAACGCATGTCATCTAACAACACCAACAGTCACCAACAAACGAACCTAAACCCACCGCCGCGTAGGTGATGACCATTTTTCAATCAACGGATTATGAAACCGAACCCCCGAGCCGGGCCACAGAAGCACAGAAAATTGCTACAACTTTGTCGGCGAATGCTCAGCCGCCAGACTCAGGACCCTGCAAGGCCATAGATGATAGAGCTTTGCACTACTATCAGGTTGCGGGCATGAAGTAGTAGAGGGAGCAACTGAATAAAAAAAAAATACATGGATTGATATTTCCAAACACAATCCCGCAGATCAAAAGAGGTAAACATTTTGCAACCGGGCAGACCTCCTGGTGGAAATCCTACAAATTGGAACGCCAACTGAACCGACCCGAACGGACGAACGGACGTGTGCACTCCGATGCTCGTCCCAGTTTTCCCGCTAGAGAATAATATGCTCACCGGATGCAGAATGTGTGCTGCTACTGCTACACAAACGCACGCCAGATGATAACAAGGACGAGATGCGCACACACACAACCACACACGAGAACCAGTTTTTGGGGTGAACCAACAATCATCATCCTCATCGTCGACGACGACCGACGACGGTGAAGACACAGCACGGGACGTGCATCCATGATGGAGATGCATTACCATCGATGCACCATTTTCATTGTAGCGATAGCGGGAGAGCATTTTTACCCGATCGTGTCCAGTGAGAGTTGCATCTGCGAAGCGGGCACGTTCCAGTTCCCTCGTCCTCGTCGTCGTTGCCGTCGTCTGTGGCGCTGCAGCGCTCTCCATTTGTGCTCCTATGCTCATGTGGCCACGGTAATAGCTAACTTTTGCATACATTCACCAGGATCGGAGGGCACAGAAAGCGGAAGGCCCCCTTTCACCAAAGGGCTTTGTGGTGTGGTATGTTTTGCAAAAGTTTCCGACAAGTTCAACTTCTCTGTGTCACCGAGCGTATGCATGTTCGCTGGCGCAATTTCAAAACCCCGCTATTAGCAGAATCGCACCGCCATCAGACTGGTGTTGCAACAACACACAATGCACCACCAGAAAGGCGGATCATTGGGAGGGGTGGGTGAGGTTAGAATTTCCCTAAAATTGTGTATTTCACTTCCCGCGTGCTCGTTTCGAGCGATTCGATCCATGCTGACATGGCGCAATAAATATTCATACCGACACGCAGACAGTCGTGGCTGCTGCAAAACCCCTTTTCGGGCGGAGCGGACTGTGAAAGTGCATATGATCTACTGAGTAATAGCGTACTCCACATCAGCACATGTATCACCTGGTACACGTACGCAGCACTTAAAATTGGCGCACGAAGCGCGAACAAACATTTTTGTGCGAATTTACAAATTTGCTCACTCATGCCGAAAAAGGAATCCACGATGAGCGCTGCTCAAGGGTCTGATGCGTAAAAGGATGAAAAGTTCCGGCCCGGTATTAGTAAGATGTTTCAGTTTTTAATATAAAATTTCATATACAAAATGGCAAGCATATTATTATGATATCTCAATACATTCTTATTAAAAGAAGGTCGCAAATTTACGATCAACATTTTCAGCAGACGCCATTATGGAGTACAATTTTGTGGTGATAACCACATCAAAGACACGATGCAGAACAGCCTTATTTGCCCAACCACAGGCGATGGGGAAGCAATTTATTCGATTCAGAAAACCGGTTTACCGGTTCCATTTCCAGCTGCTAAGCCACGGACGATGTCGTTCGCTGCTGGCCGGGTAGTGCTGAGGGGCCCTCGGAACGGTAATTATAAATTAGTGAGGGCTCAGCAAGTCATTCACTTGCATATTTTTTGGGAACGCAAGCGATCGTTTCAAAAGGCACTGTGGAAGGAAAGAAAAGAGTGTGTTTTCCTCCCGGTGGTTAATTGAATTTCGTTCACCCAACGTCAGCGGGAACGAATTTTAACGAAAGCATCACACCATTACTCTCTCGCAGACTTTCCACAGACCCTCCCCCCCGGCACACATGCTACTGTTGGCCTAGGTTAATTGAGATGCTCAGCTGCAAAGCAACGGAAAACAAAACAAAACTGCGGCCCCAGAAACATGGAACTAGGCCTCTTGGAGGAAAAAGGGCGAGCGGCGAAAATTACATCAAACATCAAACAACACACCACCGAGTGGAACAACACCACAGCACAACAAAACTCACATCCCCCCCTTGAAACAGCTTCCTTCTCTGTGTCTGCGAGTGTGTGGGTGTGTATGAGGGAGTGTATGTGTGCTGAAAATTGGAACTCTCACACCGACACTGGCCGGAGATGTCTAAGTGTAAGCAAAGGTTCCGCTCGGTAAGATGCTCGGATCTTAGGCCTTTCTATCGTCTTCCGAAGGGGCTAGATGAGTAAACGAAACCACCTCATTTGGGTGCGAGGAAAAAGGGGAGAAAAATAGAACGAGAACGAGAAGAAGTTTTTCCCGACAAACAGCCGAGAAGCGAAAAATAAATGAAGATATACAGCCGGTTAATGACGTCAAACTCACGGGGATACTAGGTACGCACACCACGTCGCCGAAAAGGAGAGACTCGACCACTAGATAAAAGCGGCTTTTCCGTTTCCCTATGATGTACTGGATCGATATTCCACCACAGTAACCGTAGATGAAGGTTATATTTTCTAATTGAAAGTTGCTAATGGCTTCACATAAATTTATTAATTAACTTTTGCTACATTCCTATTGACAGCGGGATCATCCACCGGAAGAAATACTCAAAAATGTGCTACTGCTGTTATACTTTTCCAATTAAAAAAACACGCTGCAGAAAGTCTCAGTGAACTCAATTTCTAGCAGAGTCAAACTCGCTGAACCTTGCTGCTGCTGCTACTGCTGCTGCTGCTGATGTGCTCACGCCTCTCACACCTAACCAAATATTGCTCCGACCGAAGTTGGTGTTCCGTGGCCGCGTGGGGGAGAAACGGAAAACCGAGCGATAAACAACTACTAGGGAAAACCTCGTATCGCTCCCCCTTTTCCGTTTCCAGCCAGTCAGCAACCGGGTCATCAACAGCAGCAGCACCGGCGGCAGCAGCAGCATAGCTTCACGCAAGAAAACCGCTGCTCGGGACCACCGTATGCGATCGTACAAATGACGCCGGTATAAGCCAATGGAAAAACAAACAAATTGTAAAATAATTAATTAGGTTAATTCAAAATACATATATTTTACTCGTGAGCAAGCAACCTCTGCACCACCGTCGTCGCGATCGTCGTCGTCGTCAGTCATCGTCATCGGTGGTTCGTCAGCGAACAGATGGTACCATCATTCTCGGGTGTGTTTGATTTGGCTTTTCGCGGGCTAACCCGAGCGCGTGTTATTCCTTTTTCCCGTTTGTTTTGCAATGACTTGCGGAACGCTGCGAACTTATTTGCGAACACCAAGGAAACACCGATGGATTCCGTCGATGGCGATGGCCACGTGAGCCAATTCTTAGTTGAAGTTGTTGGAACGTATTAAAATTAGACAGCCACTTGAAAATGGAGGGTAATGCATTCGATAGTCCACCGTCCAGCCCGTCCACGATCGGTGAGAGGCCGTGCAGAGCAAATATGAAGATATTTTTGTACTTTACGATGCTTTCACCCACCAGCATCCGCACCGATCCGATCCACTCCACGCGTTCCTTTATGCCGTCGAGCGGAAATTGATGGAGCGAAAGCGTGTCGCAGCAGCAGCAGCAGCAGCTCTAGGGCACATCTAGGGCAGGTTTTAATGGACAATCAAACACGCAAGCTGGCATTAGTTTTAGCAGAAACAGCGCGACAGTAAAATTACAATTTTGTGACAAACATAAACATTTCTCTTTTATCGTGCTTTTTGTAATCTAAACTGCAATGTAGCGGAAACCCGAAACTTGCCAATCATTCGCACTTAACTGCGCCCCCGAACAACGCGGGGGATGTATGCGTGTGTGTGTGTGTGTGGGTGGTTAAAAGCATCCTGACAACATGTCACATTCAGTCATTCGGACCAGCGTAATGCCGGCTGCAGTGCGCGTGCGGTACGGCGGAGGAGGAGGAAATATGATTACAGTGGCAATCACTGGAAAACAGATCCCCCAGATGGCGTGGTGGTCCGCCCTGTGCTTTCCAAGGATATTCACAAGGATTTGATCGTCAGTGATATTTGGAATCCGGTAGAGAGCGATAGAAGAAAAAAAAGAGAACCGGTGACGTGGTTCTTCGCTGAATAATCGAGATCTTCCAGCTTCCCGCAGAGAGAGAGTGTCGTGGCGATGATTTCTTCCATTTTCTCTGTTTTCCATTTTCGGTCCTCCTCGTCGTTACCACTCACGGTGCAAAGCGATGCGACCGAAAATCGGATGGTAACATCGTCGTAAGCCTGTCTGCTGGCAACCATCCTCGCCAACCGCGCCAAGGACACATGGGATTATTCGTCGTCGCTCTGGAGTGTGAATATACCACGGATGGACGGAGTGGGATGCAGGTGGTGCGTACAGGGGGGGGGGGGGGGGTCGGTTGGAACATAATTTATCATTCCGTGCGTCACCGGGAAATGCGGCAAAAGAACGGCGGCGTGAAGATGATGCTATCCAATTTTTCCTTCCGCGGCGCAATAATCGCAAGCGTGGCACGGGCCAGTGGACGGATGGATCTGTTTCACTTCACTCAAGATGATATCGCGTAACGCGGCTTGTTTTACAGCACAAATTATCAATTGCTTGATGTTGCGTTCGGTTGCTGGAGGAGGAGAAGGATGCAGAATCGCAAATTGTTTATGTTCATTAGCGCCGCACACGTCGTCGGCTGGTGAGGTAGAGAATGGTATCGATTGTAGTGATCAAACGGCCCAATCACTGATGCGGGCAAGCTTTGAGGGGTTAATCGAAATGAAGGTAATGATTATCGAAGTAAATTAGGTGCTACACTCTCGCAATAATATTTTGCGTCAAACTGATGGACATTAGCATAACTTAATCGCTCCTTTTCGTACCCATGCCCAGCGCTGTTTGTAAACTGTCTATAAAGCCCCCAAGCGTGCCTTCCCAAAACGCCCGAATGACTTGCCGGGAGCAGCAGCGGACCAACCGGCCAACCGGCACGCACGCACGCTATAGTGTTAATTTATGCCAGGTGTTTGATGGAGACTACATTTTACTGCTCATCAGCAGCAGCAGTAGCAGCAGCAGCAGCAGTAGCGGCATCGGTCTTAGCAGCGCTGCTAGCTGATCGCCCACACAGAAACTCCGTCACCCCTGGGGGCGATGTTTATTTAATTAGACATTCAGCCAGCACCAGCAGCAGCACTAGCAACTGTAAGACGGAGAACGAGAGAAAGAGCGAGGAAGGAGCTCTCGTTCTCGTCTTAAGACATCAATTTCAATAATCATCAGTCGTGCAGACAGATGGGGAAAGCAGGCCTCACCGGTATTCGCGCCAACTCTCTATGCTGTTTTAATTTATGTAATCTATCTTCTCAGCCAAACACTGATTACAAGCTTAATCACGTGCGTGCGTGTGGCTGTGTGAGATGGTATCCGTAGCAGCTGCGTGATTAACCACTGATATTGGTACTTTTTAAGCCGTCCGGAAATTTGTTCCAATCTGCGGGACAGAGCTTTTATCGTACTATTTTTTTCTTCTATCAGTTACCTGGCGCCTCCATTTCGACATTCTGTTCTTATTACTCCGAAATGCAATTTGCCATTCCACCGGAGGCAGACGATCTTTTTTCGTGTCGCACAACGATAGGTACAATGTAGACGGTGGTTCTGTCTGGAATTGAATGAGCCACCGGGAACCGGGTATGTTTCATAATCTAATTTTCCATGAATTTTCATCACGAAAAAGTGGGCAACAGCACCCAGCGAAGCGTAAGGGCCTGGCAGGCCCTGGCTGGCCCTGGTAGCATAGGTAGCCTGAGGGAATGCATTTACTTCTAGCACATCAAACGAAGTCTAGCGGGGACAATAAGCTAGCTTGTAAAGGTCAGCATCATAACGGCAGCTCCCCCTGGAATGTTCCAGTCACCTCCACCACCTCACTACCCACCCAAGTGTCTTATTAAGTTTTATGGCAAAAAGTGTGAAAAAAAAAATGGAAGAAATTGGTCCAGTTCAAACCGAGCAAAACACAATTGTGGAGCGGCAGTACGTGAGCGGCAGCGACACTTCGACACTTGGCTCGTGACCGACAATCGCGCCTTCGACGCCACAAGTCCAGTCCTAGGGACGCGCGGGAGGATCGAGCGGCGATGGCGACATAAATTCTTAAACCATTACTTCCACCTCAGCTACTTCACATCTTCGCCGCTTTTTCATCCTTGGCGCACACTATGTCACGGTGCCGATGGCGAGTTTCTCGTCTCGTCCTTCTCCCTGCTCTTCCGTACCCTGCCAATGAGCTGATGACGTTTATGGGTTGCACTCGAGCACATCACACACACACACAAGTGATGGGGGAATGAGTTTTCATCGTGAACTTGGCTGTTGAGCTGCTTCAGAGTTTCGAGTGCATCGGGACCAGGGAGGTCGCCAAGGAAAGTGGTTGCAAGGGAGCAACTAAGATAAATTGGTGAATGAGAAAGCTGAAACGAGCACATCACACACACACACATGCACGCGGTTCAGGAGGACAGGTCCTGTAACTCATGTCTTCGTTTGTTAAGACGAAGACGAAGCGTCGGAAGAGAATGATGAGTACTGAGCTGAACGAGGGTAAGGAAGGGTTATCTCCTTCGCTCCAGATCTGCCTGATGTGCAGCACAGCAATCGACCATGTTCCTGCATGAATGGATAAAGAACCAATAATGCTTTCCCAGACTGCGAAGAGATCGCAAACGTGCCTGTGACCGGCTTCATATGTTGTGCGTGTGTTCAACATATTAAAGAACCCAGCCCAGCTGATAATGTGTAGCTAATTTACTCAATACTGTTCGAGATTGAGGGTAAAATAGTATTCCATGGCATAAATATACGATTTTCCCAAGCACACCAACCTTGTTTCGGAAACAGAAGCAATAATGGTGCTGTGCTGCATTCGATTTCAACTATAAAGAGTAAAGTAGCAACTATCTGCAGATATCTGTTCTGCAACGCTCCAAATATACAAACACAGATATGTCGGACGGACCGTTTGGTGGCAGAAAAAAACAATTGGAAAGGGCGAAAGCCTCCAAGAAGAAGCTTGCATGCGTACAGAAACAAACGGATGAACACAATGTGCATTGCAAATTAAACTCGAGCAAACATCAAACCGGGTGTGCGGTACATGCAAACATATCGAATCGCAAAAAAGGGAGGACTCAGCCAGAGTCACTATGTCGATAATGGAGTTCGAATCGTGCCAAAGCCCTGCAAGGCCTTTCATGTGTGAAATACTTTATATGGGTAGTGCTTTTGGATAATGAATCTTTATATCAATAGTGCACTCACAACACTTTTCCAGGACACCAATCGAGGGTAATGCATTGGCTGCATTATTTAACCGGGATAGAGATTCGTTTCATCAATTTACGAGCGAATTGGCGAACGTTTTGTAAAACCTCGTCGTGCTCGTGAAACAAAACCCCGTTTTTTGTTACGTAAATGAAGCATACACCACTCACATTTCATGTGTTTAATTATCATTCATCCGCCTCATTTTGCCCCTCGATACCCCTAGCCCCCCGAATCAGTGAATTGACACGGTTGGGAAATACACGGTTGCGGGAGTTTTAAATTATCTCTCGTCCGTTCTGGTTCGGCCCATAAAAAAAGAGAGAGGTAATAATCGCGTGTAATTAAAACCCCCCCAGAAATCAATCAAACAACATTATTGCGTTGATTGTAAAATGGTAAGGGCCGCTCGGTCTCGATTAACATACCAACAACTGTTGCAATAGCAAGCGAAAGGCACGTTCCACCGAGCTCATGATGCTGAGCGGCTCTTTACCTTGAAATTTAAGAATCATATTGTGTGTGCTACGTGAGCGAAACTGATCTTCCCTTGGGCAGTCACAGTGATTTAAAACCAACAAGGGATTGGCTTTTTGTTCCAGGAATCCATTTGACCTAATTTTGAATCCCAGCCCTCAAAGGGGGCAAAGGATCGAGAAGTTTACTTTCCAGCTACTGACGAAGGCGAAGCAAAAGGGGGACATTTCCCTCCGCTACATGCGATTTATTGCGGTAACATGAATACTTTATTCTTGTTTTCTTTCTAGCCTGAACCTAGAATGAAACGTTTCTGCTGAAAACTAATCACTATGGAGCAATTTATACGCTGCGCCGGGTCATGGGAATTGGATTTTTCATAAGATTGGAATCCGAAACCGAAATTCCCTCGTCGGAGGCACCAGCGGAATGGCAATGTGTAACAACGAAGACGTTGAGCTTGTGATTTGAAATGGTGTCTTGGAAAAGAGAGTTAGAGAGAGAGCGCAGACGATTCCGCAGAAACCGTGTATTGATTCGATTACCATATTTCTTGAGATGCAGAAGATGTCCATAGAAAAATCTTTTGCAAATGTTTGCAATGGATCTCCTGCTCTGCGGATACATTCGACAGGCCATAGCGGAGCCGTGATTCCCTGGTTTGTCTCACTAGTATCACACATTTTTTCCGCTTTATCCGAGATAAGTCGCGGTTATCAGTTACGCAAATAGTCACAGCGCCATGTCTGCAGTGGAATAAAACCAACGGGCTCATTTTTGTGCCGAATGTTTGTCCAAAAACCTGTCTACATTACACGATCTTGAACGTTATCTGAGGACTGAGATGATGGTCACAGATGATCATAATCACTTACCTTGATGGAAATGCCCTTGCCGATGCTCTTATACAACACTGGTGGGATGGTCAAACCCGTTCGGTAGTTCGAGGCCCTTGCTGCAAATCAATCGTTTTCAGGTTTCAAGGCTGCGTTACGTTGATTAGCATCGACTTTCTTGCGTTCATCTCCCGAATACCGAGATCGACCATTTGCGACCACCTTCGGCGAGGTTAAGGAAACGTTCGGATACAATCGTTCCTGAACCTTTTGTCCACACTGTATCCCGACTGCCGTTTTTAGTACGGTTGGGTGACGTAAAGTTTAAGATGGAAATCGGCAAGCAAACAATATCGATGATCAAAGTGAACCTCCTTCGGCATCATCTTCTTCACAAGCTTCATCGCCATCAGCATCGCCGTCACCATCATCGTTATCACATCCACTGCGCTCGTGTGTTATTAGTTGTTCTTTCCACCCCCAGACACAGCACGTGGCTTCACTATACAACACACCAGCGCTCTGCCCGGCACACTTATCCTAATCTTTGGCTTCACTTTTGCGGGAGAAAAAGAGAGATAGAGAGATGAAGCTAAAAGTCATTTACAAACTTTTCCACATGAAAACCTCGAAATCACCGAGTTGGGTTCGACCATAATCTTCCAAGAAGTATCTACCCGCTGGAAACAGGGTACGCTTCGCACAAATCACTCACTTTTACCGAAGGCCTGCGAGAGGGCGAGATAGGGCGAGTGGTCGGTACGAATATCAAACACTAACAGCAGTACAACAGCGACCGAAGAAAAAGCGATCATCGACGGTGGGGTTGATGCCGAGCCGTGACGTGCAGCGCGCCTAGAACCAAATCACATTGAACCAGAGAACCAAACCAAGGGAGTGGATTTCCGCGCTCGCGCGCTGTCTACAAACACGGACACACGTAGAGTCAAACCGAACAACCGACGTTGTTCACGCCAACCCGCGTCAAACGCTTCGGGGTCCGTTGTCGGGGAAACACGCACCACATTTTGCACTTTTTACCGTAACCGGGGAGTCAAAGAAGAAAAAAATGGAAGACTTGGAAATCGAAACGAACGAAGTTCGAAACGTTTGATGTTTTAAGACGAGCTACTGGACACGGCTGTTTAGATGCGGTGATGGCGTGACCGGGCGTTGCGAGATACTCGAGCAGGAAGGTGTGAAGCGAACAGATTGTTTAAAAATCCGGTCGATTCGCCGACGTCGATCCAACAAACCGCGGTTCCCGCGATGCATGAACCGAAAATACTTTTGAAATATTGCACCTGGACCATACTACCGGAGACTTTACGAAAGCCGTGGAATTGCGTGTGGAAACTGAGTAAGCGATGCTCCGGTGCGATGTAGTGGTCGTAGTAACCATTGCTCGGTTCGGTTCAGGCACGAAAGAACGAGATAAAAACTATCCTTTCCACGCGATCTTTGACTGACACAACCAACCAGGTTGCGCGCGTGTTCCTGAACAAATACACGTGTTCATCAGAGAGCGCGACCGCCTCCATATGGTAGCGACGCGTTCGTGGCGTAGATCCGGCCGCCCGTAACGAGCGACCGGGCGGGAACGGAACGGGAATCGGTTACAGATGTGCCTTCAATGCTAGTGACGCCACCTCAGAGAGTCAGAGACCGGAACGCCACAGAAAACAAAACACCGTGGATCACCACCACCACCACCACCACCACCGAACCACGAGAACAAACAGCTGCACCTTGGCGTGTGATAAGCAGGAGCAACGGAAGAAGCGGGCTGGGAGTACCCGGGGATATTTGAGCAAGGTTTATCGTGAAACTGCGAACCGACGTAGAACCGTTAACACTATCCACCGGACCAACCTGTCTGGATGACTTCCGTCCGACTAGTGTGGTCCAACCCAACACACAACACACAACACCGAAACCACTCCACTCTGGACCCTTCCGATCCGGCCGTCGGCCACCACGAACACCGATTTGCAGGATGAGAATGGATGAGACGATGAAGAGAGCGCTCTCCACGAAAAGGGAAAGCCAACAACCGTTCGCGACGGGCATCCGTGGGTAAACTGACCGAGATATCGTGGCCGTGGCGTCACACAATCCACTGCTCGAAATCCGGCGAATCCACGAAGCAGGGCTGCAGTCTCGATCTCCGCTTCGCTACGAGTACTGAGTTACTCCCGACCAACTAGTAGCCGCGCTAGGTACTCTCCCCGGGTGGAGGAGGTGGCGAGCTGCGAGAAAGTGAGAGTTTGTTTACCATGCGCGCGCACCATGGAACCGTCTCCTATCCTATCTGCGTCCGGTATCTTCTACTTTTGGGAAGCAAAGGGAAGGGGGGCATCTGCACGTGCGTTTGTCGTGCGTGCTACTGGCAGTAGCGTGAGTGACGCCAGTGTTTGGTCTGCTCTCGCGAGATTACAGTATCAAACGGAGTGACGTGATAGTTTGAGCACACACCGAGACATGGAACACACGGCTTATCAATGGTAGGCTGTCGGTCGGATGTGACATCTGCTACGGTCACTGGCACTAACGCCACCCTTTGCCGGGGCGGGCCAAAAACAATTATCTTCTATGGAGAATCTGGCTCCAAAGGGATAACTTTTTTTCTATTTTCGACACCTATCTCGTTATCTGGCAGGGCATGGTCAGGGCATTGTCAGTTACTTTTACGTCACGTTCCGTTAGTGGTAGGGAACGCCACTCAGCTTGCCGCTCGATAGACTACTTGGATGGTTTGCTTTAAAAGCGAAAACGAATTCCGTTGATTAAGTCAAGAAGACTCCACTCCAACTCCAACTCCTTCTTTTATGTGCGAAAATGCCGAGCTGCATCAATTCCCAGTTTATGAGCAACTGCCACTACCACTTCGGCCGGTGCCGGTACTACTTCTGCTCGGTGACATTTATGAGCTCGGGGTCCCGCCAAAAACGCCTGCCTCATGGCCCACCCAATGACGTCACGGATAGCGATGTGTTCCGGTCTATTTGTGAGCTCGATTGTGAGGCCTGAGTGGTTGCGTGTGTGTGTGTGTGTGTGTCCACGAAGCAGGCTTAGAGCAGTGGAAGAGAGCACATTATTTCGTTCCGGCTCAGCGACATCTTATTCGGTGTACTGTGCACCGTGAATTGAAGCATTTCTTGCCGCACGTAACCGATGGCGTAATAAATTTTCTCATCCAGCTCACGAAAGCACCTTCCATGGTCCGTTCGAAAACGTGGCTAGCAAGGCGCCTCCATCGTCGACTACGCCGGCTGACGTCATTATCAGTGGGAGTCAAACTATAATGGAGAGGTTGCGAGGAGTCGCAAGTCACTTTGTTGCACGCTGCGCTGAATAGAACCGGAAAGCGAACAGAATAAACCTTTCCATCTTAGATTTCAATTATTAAAGCAAACACCTTTGAGGAGCTCGTTGAAAACCATTGTAGCAATAATAAATCATTAATGCAACTCACATTACCAACCTGTTGATACATCTTGTTTGCTAAATGTATCTATTAAAGTAATTTTTTCCCTAATTCATACTCATTAGTGCGAGCAAACAATTTCCTCATGAATCATCGCACACACCCGTCAATGGGTGAGTGTGGGAGGGATCTATGTTCGTCTGCTCGTCCAAACGACAGCAAACGATCGCCGATGACCGGCGATGGGCCAGTTGGTCATTAGCAATAACCGTTGAAGTGCTGAGCAATCAAACATCGCTGCTGCCACTTCCACTGCCGGCGACACAAATCACGCCGGACGTCGTTGGAACGTTCGCCTCGTGACAGTGGACGTCCGCCTGAAAATCGGTTCCAACCCTCGATGGCACTTCAGATTGATTTTACATCTCCATCGCTGCTGCACCACCGTGTACCCAGACGGCACACCGGGGTGCCATGATCGTTCGCTGGGCTGGGAAGGTACTCGAGCGTGGTGCCTGCCAACCAACTGATTCCCCGCTCCTACACTCCGCATGTCAACCGAGGATACTACACTAGGACAATACCATTCCGACATCCTTAATGGCTATCTCCACTAACTGGGGGTGTTGTCTTTTCCTCATTTTCATTTTGCTTCTTTTTTTTGCTGTTGCTTCCGTGATAAAGCATTCAGCGGGTAGGGGGGGAGGGGGGGCACCCTCTTCCCTTCTTCTTCGACACTCTTCGCGCGTCGATTGTCCGCCCGTATGGTAGTTATCGATTTTTCCACAGCCCGCTCTTCCCTTTCCCCACAAAACCCCGAGCCCGACTCGCTGTCTACATCTATGACGTCATTCGGTGCCTTTTGATAGTGAGTTGCTGCCAGGCCACGCCAGAAATTAGCATTTGTATGCGCTGGCAGCTAAGGAAGCGCCACTTGCTTGCTCGCTCCTTGTTCCTTTACGCCGCGTGCCTGGAGGGCCAGGGACCGAGAAAAGTGGATGGCCCGTTACCGGAAGTGTCGTCCTTTGACCTTCGGCTGTTGGGTGTTTCCTTGTTTTGGGTACACAAGATTGGGTTAGCAAAAGAGAGAGAGAGAGAGAGAGAGCAAGAGAGCGGGAGAGAGGTGGTGAAGGTGATTGAGCTCGACAAGCGACAGATGGTAGAGGCACGGCGTCGCATTGGTGTTGGCAGAGCAGAAAATGATTACGCGCCCGAACGCCAACAGCCATTAGTCCGGCCGGTTGATAAGTTCTTGGAATCGTTAATCAGCGCGTGGTTAAAGGGTGTTGTAAGAACACACATTTATTACGCGGAATATCTTTAATTACCGAGTTCAGCACATGATAAAAAAGAAAAGACCAATCATTGGCCATCGATGAGACTCTTTTCCGTTCCAGAGCATTTAGAGCAACGGTTCAATCCATTCAGCAGTAGGGTTCGGGTCTCTAACGACACCTAGAAGCCGACGGTTTGTTTTAGCTTTCAGGGCATTTTTTCGTAATCTTGCATTAACTCACGCCGCCCGGTTGGTTTGTGGCCGCGAAGATGTCCTCGGTGTCTGCGTAATGTTGCCCGAAGCCAAAGCACCGGCGGCGGAAACAGTTGCTCACTGTTTTCGTAAAAGTTGAACCTAATAAACTTTTAATTTAACTACATCCATCGCTCACGCCGCCGACTACGACGACGATTCCACGAATGTTATTTCAGCGCCGCTTCCTCCTCCTCCTCCTACGCGGGTCTGAGGGATAACGGAGGCATCGATTGGCGGTGGTGGTGGGTGTGGGAATTTCCAAAACTTGCCCCCAAGGCACACCTCGGCTACGCTTCGGCATTTTCTCCGGACCGACTAATTAACATCTTGTTTATTCAACATGGAGGCAGCGGGATGCCGTAGCCGAATGCCGAGTTGTGGCCAATTCCTGGTGTGCGCCAGTCCAGCGGTGCCGGAATCCGGGTCGGGAAGGTCTTCGCATCCGAGGGAAAACGCCAAGCTCGTATTTTGCTATATTACTGTCCCGGTGGCCATTTTGTTTGTTCGTTTGCTTTACCATTGTTTGCTCGCTCCCTTCACACAAGCGGTGGCCAATCTTCCAATGTTTGTCCGATTTTTACGCCATATGTCCGAGAGGGGCTACGGTGCGTTCCGTGGCAGCCTTCATTCCCCGTTTCAGGCTCTACGGTGATCTAATGAATTTATGGCTTATTCGTTCGAACCTGTAGAGCGTGATAGGGGAGCTGTGGGTTGCCCGCTGGCGTTTATAAATTATTTCGTTCACCATTTGCTACATCAGGAAGGCCAGGAGTCGCTCATTGACCATCGTGTTTGATTTAGATTAGTGATTTCATCTGCCAGCACTTTTGTACTTCCTAGTGAATGAAGAGCTTCTGTAAAGTATTCATGCATTTTAGAACACAAATTCCTTAATTCATCAACAGGCAGTTCGAGCTGGTGTGACCGGTGCCAGGGAATCCCCTTTTAATGCCACTTTACAGACTGCTCCAGCAAGAAGATCGAGAGAGAGCGAGAGACGCTACCGCACACACATTCATAGCGCATTTATGTTCCGGCAGCATGCGTGAAAGCATCAAGCGATCAAGCGCGATCAACAGCTGATCATCATGTCTTGAACGAGTTTATTCTTACGTACACATCCGAGAGCCGTAATGTCACAAATACCATCAGATCGGCGGAAACCTGTTCCAGAACACAGTCCGATCGTGCTGCTTGCACTGAATGCAGCCCATTCTTTCCAGCTCTGCGTCTTCGACCGGTGACCGGTGATTCCCAAACCAAGAGATTATCCCAACGTGATGAAGCAATTGTGGTACCTAATGGCGTTACTAGTGGTACCGGTCTGGACGTACACGATTCCACCGGTTCGCTTTGAGTACCTATCGCCGCGTGGCTTCCGTGCCAGCATACCGGGTAAGCATACCAGGCTGTTCTGTGGTCTTATCGCCGATCGTGTTTCGTGGTGACCTCTTCTAATAATCTCTCTCTCTCTCTCGCGCGCGCACGCTCTGCGTTGTCGGATAGACGTACCGGGGTTACAGATGTTTGCGTTCCATGCTCGGATCAACAAACCGTTTGAGCGCTTTGAGGAAGGTGATTACGCCGAGGACATCATGAGCCCGAGCATGGAACAACCGGACCAGTGGGTGTTCGATACGACGAAACCGTTGCTCACTCCCGGTAGCATCATCTACTATTGGGTGTACGTTCAGTACGAGAATGCCGGTTACTGGCTGTCCGGGCAGAAGCATACGGTTAACAAACCCAAAGCGACCGTGCGGAGCACCACCACTACCTCCACCACTACCTCAACCACAACGACAACGACGACACCGAAACCGACTACGACGACTCCTGCGGCGCCTCCATGTGGTCAAACGGTAACAACCGTTAACGGTGGCCAACCGAGCTGTGCCGGTGCGCTGATCTTCGAGGATACATTCGACCAGAACAGCTTGGGCACAAAATGGCAACACGAAATACGTATCCCACTCGATACCGAGGTACGGAGTTTTCTGAGGCAACCCCGTGATGGTCAACCATGGCCAGCAAGTAACCTGCTTCCTGTTTTCGTTCTCTTTCTCGCTATCCGTTTCCTTTGGAAACGGTTTCCGAAGTCAGCAGAGTTCTTGTCCTATCAGGACCACCCCGAGAACAGTTACATCGCGGGAGGTCGTCTTTTCATCGTACCAACACTGGTCACAATGAGCCCAGATTACACCGACGAACGTATACGTACCGGCGAGCTAACGCTGCAGGGGTAAGTTACTTTCGGTTCTGCAATCGCTGTTCTGGTGAGGTCGCAATTTTCATCATGGAATTTTCCCTCCCCCATTGGCATTTAGCTGTATCTCACCGACCAACAATCCGTACGAGTGCCAGCGTAAGGCCGAACGAGCCACCGTTCTACCGCCCGTGATGTCGGCTAAATTGGGCACCAAAAACTACTTCCGCTTCCGGTACGGGCGTGTCGAGATCCGGGCAAAGTTGCCGAAGGGAGATTGGATATTTCCACGTAAGCATTCGATTCCTTCCTTCATCCCCTCCGGGATTTATGGCCATTTAATCATTGACCCTGCCCCCTTTTTGGGGGGCCGCTTTTGCTTCGCCTGCGCTTCGTTACAGAGTTATTGCTGCAACCGGTCGAAAACTACTACGGTTATGCCGATTTAGCCTCGGGACAGATGCGAATAGCGCACATACTTGCCAACCGGATATTGGAGAGGGTATCGGATGGGAAACAGATCGATGGTCACCGGTTGCAGGGTGGAGTACTCATCACTAATCAGGCCACCCTCAGGGGCGAGCTATTGCGTTCCAACTCGGCCGACGAGCACTTTGGGGATGCGTTTCATGTGTATGGGCTCATCTGGACACCGGACCAGATAGCGGTCACCGTGGACGGTTTCCAGTATGGTACGATCAAAACGAACCTACGGCAATTCGCACACCAGCGCAACCTAACACAGGCCAATCTATGGAACGCGGAACGCCCGTTGGCACCGTTTGATCGTGAGGTACTCCGAAGAGTACGCTACTCAGCGACATTCCTGTTTCAATCGCTGTCTGTCTCTCTCTCTTTTTCCGGTTTTGCATTTCAGTTTTTCTTGTCGCTTGGAGTGGGTGTGGGAGGAGTTAAGGATTTCCCCGATCCATCGGTTACGGGACCATCTCGAGTAGCGAAACCATGGCGGAACACTAGCCCGAAGGCGGAATATCTGTTCTACCAGAACCGTAACACCTGGTACCGTACTTGGACCGAGCCGGAACTAACGGTGGACTATGTGCGTGTTTACGCTCTATAGATCTATTCAAATCTAATATATCTGCTCATGACAGTGAACAAAATAACACAACAATCATTCACATAAATACCGTCTACCAGCTGGCGCAGTTACTAGACTCAGTTAATTAGATATTGATGACAGTGCTGTGTGCCTAGTCCGCGCGACAAGGGTGGCCATCATTGCTACAGATAAAGTGCGTGTTAGTCTCATGGGTTCGTCACCGACAAGCGTTCGAAAGCATAAAAATGTTCCCTTTCGTGTTGTTCGCTCTATTGTTTTGTGGTCAAATTTCGCATATCTGCATGTTGACAGTAAGATCGGTAACTAAGGACTGGTAATATCTGGCCTACTAGTGATCCGATTCGTTGAAACCGTTTACAGTACGACGACAAGACCTGCGACGAACTATTAACTCGGGTGGATCTCCGGAAATGTTGTCAGATGCCACTGCTACTTCCGCCGCCTGTTGTCGAGTTGTGTATGAGGCGCCCTATGCCTCCGGTACTGCCCGGAGAAGTCGATCCATTACCGTACAATGTAGCGTTTGTGGAATATCGAAAAGCACCACCGATCCGATTATTATTCGAACGACGACTCGCATTTTGTTCGTTCTAGTGTCTGGCCGAATGTTCCCTCAATGTTACCCGTATCCTGATGAACAAGCAGTTCCGTGTTGAACAAGCCCGGAAGGTGTTACTGGCACGTGTTGATAATGATCGCAACTGGACGGCAATCATCGAACGTGCTGTGCAAAACTGTTACAAGCAACAGATCGTTAGTTTGTCACCCGTTGGCTCTTGAAATTGAAACATTACAATTCCTTTTCATTCCAGCTGAATTGGTTCTATTTACAAGAGGTGGCTCAGAATAAAATCTCTTCCCAGTGCGTTCCATCGTCCTCCGCATTCATGGGATGTGTGTTTGCCATAATGTATCGGGTAAGCGTTAGTTTGGGTACTGCGGCATGCTCTGCTTGTACTGTAGGCTATTGTTTCCTTAGGATTGTCCCACAGAAAACTGGATTGGCTTGGAATATTGCTCTCCAATGGTGTCCACACTCAACAACTGCAAGTATCTGTTCAAATTGACGACGATTATTTAAATGTGCAACAGCCAAGTAGTAGCAATTTTATACAAATGCACGCACAAAATACAATAATCCCGCGCCATTCGCGAAATGTATGGTTTGATTTCAAATACATTGCCGAAAAAGATGTTTCTTCAATCGTACATCATCAACTACATATTACCGGAACCGGGTCGTTAAAATGAGATTAGCCAATGCACACGAGGCATTGGAGATTGGCCTATAAAAGCCACTCGAAAAGCCCTGCAATCGCAAAGTTCGGTTGTTTCTCTCCATAATTGCTGTTTCGTTGTAATTACGCTGAAGAATGATGAAGCACCTGATTTGTCTGTGTTTTTGGACGATTGTCGTGTCCGGCCGCAGCGAACCTATTTACGACTCGGTACTGATCTTATGTATATGACAAAAATGTCCACTTTTTCTTCCCTCCGGACCTAACCCAATCGTCGCATTTTCTCCGCGTTCAGCCTCATTTGAAATCCTGTTCGGAGCGCTTCAACTTCATCGAACCGCGTAGCTGCTGCAGGGTACCAACGTTGCTTCCGCAATCTCTCATAGTACCGTGCCTAAGAAAACCGATGAACATTACAGCTATCGGTGAACTGATGGAAGAAAATGTAGTTACTAAACACGCTACAGCGTTTCTTACCACTGTTATAAGTACTTATCACCGTTTTGTTTTGTTATAGTGTATCGCGGAATGTGTTCTGGGTGATTCGCTAGTAGATGGAAAATTTCAGATGAATGCCTCCATCGCGCTGCTCACCAAACAGACGGGTGACGATTCTCTATTGACCAGACAGATTACTAGTGCCATCCACAAGTGTTACACACTCACCTACCTTGCGCTGGTACGACAAAGGGGTCCCAAAAGCTTTCCCAAAAGTTTCAATCCTTTCCCTCTTCGAACAGGAAAGAACAACACCCTCAAAGGACAGATGCCTGGATTCAGCTCGTAGCTTCTTGGATTGTACCTTCGCCATCCTCTACAGGGTATAACAATGCCGCATGCAGGAGTCTATTAATCCTAACTATCTCATTTACAGAACTGTCCCAAAACATACTGGAAAGAATCCGAGGAATGCCGACGGTTGATTTTTACGTTGAACAATTGCCCCAACTTTTTGGTACAATCCAATCGCTACTAATCGGTCGGAATTTCGGAATCATAAAAGTTGCATTTTTTTGTTTGTTTGGTTTTATTTGGTTGTATTGCAATTTGCATACATTATGTTACAATTGTTCTTCGGGGTCGGGTTCCTTCGAAATGCCAATTGTGTGCCGAATCGCCGCGTAGCCATGCCCGCTTAAAACCCAACACACTGTTAAAGCATAAATAGTAGCAAATTGTACGACTGAAGATTGCTTCTACCTTACACTGGTATTTGAATAAACACGCGAGCTGGATCTCACAAAGATCCTTACGATGGGAGAGTCTTTTTCGAAACACGAGGAACAAGGAATTATTCTACAATTACAGTCATTTGTATCAGCCAGATTCGGTTAAACAGATTCAGATAGCGTTGTGTTGCGGACCGCATGAAGACGCTTAATTCATTATTAAGCGAAACAACGGGTCCCACAAGCAAACATATACATACATATGCAAACACACGCGCATTATTCTTATCATTTGTTGCTATTCATTATACACATAACACCCAAGAGTGACGTGAGAGTACAATCGATCAATCAAAAGAATTAAAACAATATTGCTACAGTGGTGGTGTTTCGAAGCAAACAATCAAATCTAGAATTTCAAATATCCCCACGGATCTTTTTCGATACGAAAATCAGTTAAAATATATGTGGTTCCGTTTAAAATCAACCAAAATTACCGCTTTGAATAATAGATAAAGTGGACACATACTGATAACGCCCGTACCGTCCTTCGCTTCCTAGCTCCTAAATGACAATATTATGGCAGCCTTAGCCTACTTCCCGTATGTTACATTCAGTTATCACTTTGTACATTACTGAGACTGTTCTACCGACAGTCTGTACATTTTGAACTATATTGCATCGCGGACCGTAATACTCCCGGGTATGGCCACATGATCGAAAGATAAAACACTATTTCTATCAACGGAAGTGAAATCAATGATCCGATCGGTGCTTGTTAGAGAGCTCAAACCTGTGATTGCACGGCGCCCCACAATTGTCGGCTACTGGCGATTAGCGGTGACGAATTCGAAGCTCGACGGTATCGTAAACATTGTGTTCCCATCGAGCGTGTTAATGATTGTAGCCCGGGTTCCGCCCAGATTGGCCAACGTTGTACCACCACCAGCGGCCGAGATCGTTTGCATAGCAGACGATTGCTGTGTGATCGTTTGCTGAGCGACACTATTCGCCGGCATGGCGATTTGCAAATGCTGAAAGATTTGCTTCCCATTGGTGGCTTGGAATTGAGTCGGGATGGTGAATATTTGTTGTGTCTGTCCTTGCTGCTGCTGCTGCTGCTGCTGCTGCTGTGAAATGGCGTTAGTCAGGTGCTGCACTTGTGGTGCCGGCTGTAACTGAATAGTGGTCGTGTTGGCCGGTGCTTGCGTTATGGTGAGAGGTACCGATTGTACAACTGTCGTCGGTTGACTCTGGACGATCGACGTCACCGGTGCCGGTTGAGCAGCTTTTGACGTCGCGGGCACAGTCGCCACGTTATTCGTTGTAATCGTTTTAATGGACGTTTGTTTCAACGGTGGGGGATCCTTTTTAACAGACTGGAAAAGGGAGAACGATTATAAGGCTTTGTCGCAAATCGCGAAACAGATCAACCGGTTCACTTACCTTTCCATGTGATGCAACGTGCTTCAAATACAGGGATTTCACGGAGAATTCTTTCGAACAAACCTTGCAGGAATATGGTGCAGGTGCTTTCCGGCCTTGGTGCGTCCTAGAAAATGTGCAAACACACAAATAATAAGAGTGAACAATTGGTTATTAAACAAGGATAAGGGAGCTTACTTGCGATGCTTGTTAAGATTATCCTTCCGAGAGAACAGCTTCTGGCACATGTCGCAGTTGAACATTTTCTTTCCAGTATGTGACACTATGTGCCGCAACAAGTGCTCCTTCCGACTGAATGACTTCTGACAGTCGCCCGCTTCACACTTGAACGGCCGCAAGCCGATATGCGATTTGAGATGCTGCACCAAATGCTCCTTACGGCCAAACAGCTTCTGGCATACATCGCACGTTGTTATGCTTACTTCTGAAGCCGAGACATTCGGTTCCGGTGGGAATTCCTGCTTCACAGACAGGGCAGAAATGGCACTCATCTGTTGCGACGCCAGGATAGACTGGGCACTACGGTACTGGCCGCCCTCCTCACCGTCGCCATCCGCATCTTCGTTACCACTATCTTCGAATGAATTATTACTAGAAGGTGCCGGTAGACTGTTCGTGGCAACGACTACAACGGGTTTAGGCTGCGCAGTTATCGGCGTTCGGCTCACCCGTACGACCCGTAGTGTCGGTTTATTCTGCTGACCACTTGATACTTGTGTTGTTGCCTTGCCAACACCATCGCGAGGGTTCACACCACTCTGTACCGTTCGTACATTTGTCGCAGTCGATACTACCTTGCGCGTTTGTGGGGCCGCAGCAGGTCGCGAAGTTGATTTCAATTGGCTTGCTGTGGCCATCGTTACTGTTTTAGTAACAAACGTTCGCTGCTGTTGTTGTGGCTGCTGCTGTTGTTGTGGCTGCTGCTGTTGCGGCTGCTGCTGCTGTGCGTGTTGCTGCTGGTGGTGCTGCTGCTGCTGTTGAGATGCGGTTGTCGCCAGGACAACGTTCGCCCCTTGAAAATTGACTTCTCCCGCCGCTTGCTGGGTCTGTGCGGATGGTTTTCCAACTATCGTGACATAATTGTTACCCATCGTTTGTCCGGCCACCGTTGCCTGGATAAGCTGTGGCTGAGGCTGTGGTTGTTGTGGTTGCTGTTGCTGTTGTTGCTGCTGCTGCGTTTGTTGCTGAATCTGATTTTGATTAACGATCGCAATCGGTGCCATCTGGCCTGCCATTCCACCCGTCAGTTGCAGGCTGTACTGTGGCATCGATTGAGGACTTATCGTAAGCTGTGAATTGAGTTGAGCTGGTGTTAATCGCAGCACACCATCCGGGCCGGTTTCCACCTTCATCTGCACGAGCTGCACACCACCATTCGTAGGCAGATTCGTTGCCACACCGTTCGTCGCCACGCTCTCCGTAACGGTCGCTGTGGACGGCTCGTTTTTCATCATGACCGGCACGATGCACTTGTTAACACCACTGGCCATTAACTTAAGATCTTGCAGCTGAATGTTTTTAGTCACCACCTGTCCTCTATTGTTCGGTGAGCTTGTAATACCTCCACCTCCTCCAGCCACGCTTGTCGTACAAACGACTGAACCGTTTGAAGGAACGATCGGTGAAACGGTTGGAGAAGCACCATTCACACCGGATCCCAAAATAGAGGACGCTTTAACTGGCGTTTCTGGATTAATGATTTGATAAACTTTCTGTCTCTTCGCGGGTGATGCATCATTCTACGGAGAAAGAATGTAGAATTGGATGTAAATCGATATTCTGGAAGGTGACCATTTCGGATGCTTACTTGACTCTGTGGAGATTCCCTTCGAACCGGCTTGGTCGTCGATGCTTTAATTTTTATAAACTCATCAACCTGTGTAAATGTACTGCTGAAAGCAAGGAACACCAATTAGAAACCGCTCTAAGTACACATTGTCGCCGCCATTTCACTTACGCTTGTTGCTGCTGGTCAGAGGACACCAGCTTGGGCGGTGAAACAGGAACTAGTATCCCGTTCTGTATTTTGTAGGTAATGTTATTATTATTCGCCTTAAGCATCGTTTGTCCATCGAGCGTTATCGTGAATTGTGGCAATTGGGTTTGCTGTTGCTGTTGCTGCTGCTGTTGCTGCTGCTGCTGCTGCTGCTGCTGCTGCTGCTGCTGCTGCTGCTGCTGCTGCTGCTGTTGCTGTTGCTGCTGCTGTTCTGCAGCTGGCTGGTGAGAGGTGATTTGTTGTTGCTGCACAATGAAGTTGTTGCCATTGTTGTTGGTACTCGCAGCCATAATACCAGCGGGAAGTGCAACATTCGAGACAACTAAGTTGTCGGTGGTTCCGATGCTTCCGCTGTTCCCGCTGCTGTTATTAACGGTTATCGATCCGTTCATCACCCTCTGCAGTCCGTTGTTGCTGCTAATCAGTATCGGAGTGTTGTCCGGGAACTGATTCGTGGGCTGTTGCACGATCTGCTGACTGCTACCGGTTGCCACAAGCTTTACCTGTGTGGTGAGCGGTTTCGTGGGACTGACTACCGGGATGGATGTGACTATTTGCGGTATGGTGGGCGGAGGAGGCAATGCAGGAGACGTGTCTTTCCGCTTGTCGTCTTTGATGTACACTCGGCCAACGTTCTTCATCTTGGCCGAGTTGAGGCAACTCTCCAACATCTTCTGCGCTCGCAGCGTCGCATCACGGTACTCGAGGTGCGCCTCCAACTGCTTCACACAGCTCACGCAGACGGATTTCGGCAAGCGGTCGGATTCTTGTACCTGAAACCAAAAGCAACAAAGCTGTAATGTGCCGAAAGGAGGAGTGCAGAGTGGGGTTCTCACGTTTATCTTCAGTGTATCGCTGATTTTGTTTTGTATCTTCTTTTTGCGTCCCTCGTCGGTGAAGATTCCGATCCGTGAGCCGCTGCTGCCCGCACAAAGGCGGCACAAATCGGCAAAGTTAACACTCTTGTAGCCCGTCATTGGGATAAGGATGTTGCGAGGATTTTCAGGAGGATGATACTACTATTTCTACCGGAGGCTTATCTCCCGGAAAGTTTCCCGCTTTTTTAACACCCCACAATCGTCACACCCGCACGCGTTTGTTTATTCTTTTGCGTTTTGGCTTCCCCTTCCTCTAGCGCACCGTGTTTCTCTAGAGGACGCTTTCCTGTCCCACCCCACTGTCCCGCCAAATCACCCGAGCACTAATTATTACGCACAAAACACTTAAATTTTAAGGTTTTATGAATTTTTTCCCGACTTCTTCCATTTTTGCATCAACTGTTCAGCAGAGTCTACACGCAGCGCGCGACGAGTGTTTATAGTGCCTAGTTCACTTTCGTTATGTTACCCCTCGTCCAGACTATGACGAGTTTTTAGAGCGCTTTTTGGCGCAAAAACGCACGGTCACTTTTTTTCTGCAAAAAAAAATCTGCGTTTTTTCGGATCTGTGTCAAAGACCTTTTTATTATTCGTAGAAGGGATTTGATTAGTTCGCCTAACTGGAAAGCTCGGAACTAGCACAAGCAGTTGAAGCAGCCACTACCAGGTCCATCGTTCCCTCCAAGGATACAATTGCGGTAGTAATGCGTTGGTGTTTGAGTACCTGCTGATCGCAGGGTAATGCAGATAGCCGGTCTAACATAACTACTGATTCTAACTATTCCCAGGTATGCTTACAATGCGGGAAGAAAACGAATTTGGTTTCACTGTATTCCCAGGTGTAATCACACTGTAGGAAGAAAACGAATTTGGGTTCACTGGTTTCCCGGGTGTAATCACACTGTAGGAAGAAAACGAATTTGGTTTCACTGGATTCGCGGGTGTAATCACACCGTACAAAGAAAACGAATTTGGTTTCACAGGATCTATGAATTGCACATCATTCTTACGCAACCAGTCCAGGTATTTGGCCACATCCGTGTAGCCTAGGTAGCTGCTCACGTCACAGATGCCCATTTTATTTGGATCCATCTCTGAGAACGAGGTCACACCCCGCAGATACCAGAAACCATTCATTTTGAAGAACATACCACCACCGCTATCGCCATTGCAGCTCGACGTACCATTCCGACTACCAGCGCAATACACCTTCGTAGTGAGCACCTGGCTAAATAGATCCCGATTGCTGCGCAGACAATCGTCAGCACTGACCACCGGTATGTATGCCTCACGCAATCCATCCGATATTGCGTCCTGTTCCGTCCGACCCCATCCAACGACCGTTCCGAACGTTCCGACTAACTGGCTAATGTCTTGGTCGATGGAGCGAATGCATACAGGCTGCACATAATCACCGTAAATGAACTGGTTCTGCATGTGCAGGATGGCGATATCATCCGTGAAATCAAGAGCACTTGCGCCTTCCGGTGAGATGATGTCAAACACTCGCCCTTCTTGGATTGTGTTGCTAACGATGTCCA
>NC_064875.1:70065967-70085967 GCF_943734745.1 Anopheles darlingi
CCCCATGCCGTGTTTATGCTAGCGGGTAGTAAAGTAGTACAACATTTCCCACATGGACCCGACATGGACGCCCCGATTCCCTCGATTCCTGCTGCTGCGCCTCGTCGAGTGGAACAGAGCATTCTGCATGTCCAACATGGCGTGCTGGTGGTTGGTGGTGCTAGTGGTATAAATAGAGCATCGAGCACACTAGCGGACTGCGTGCGTACGAGTGCAACAAACACCCGCACCACCACAGGAGGTCAATCACAGCCCTCTGGTAGCCGTCGATCCCGGGCAGGGGATGGGAGTCAAGAAGGCTGACGTAACTTCCCAAATGTACAACCGACGATGGTTCCGGCCGACCCCAAACGACGTTGCGCCACGCAAACGCAAACGTGTTGTAGCCTCAGTGCATTTTGAGTTGCCTTAGGCCACCGGCTGGCCACCGGTGTCGCATACTAATGAGCACACGAGACAGGAAGGCTAAATGGTTGGATGAATCGCTGCGGTCGTTGGTTAATGTTGCGAGTTGACTCGCTGATCGCGCAGATAGTTGTTGGATGATTAAATATTCAATTAACGAAATATCATCAGGTATGGGGAAGGGTAAAGGTTTATCTTTACTCCACCTTCTAGTCAACCAGCAAACTACTGACCGTTAGCCGGCGCAACCTCTGGCTGACTGTAGCGTGTTCCGCTTGGACCCCAAAGGGACCGCTTACACTACTGTTCACTCGCACATCTGTTACTACCTCTACGCTAATGATGCGGTAAGTGCGTGCGTTAGAAGTTCAAAGGAATTGTGGATTATTTTTAAACCCATCACAGGTTTGGCCAGGAGGGGTGGCGGTCGCACCGAAGCCGAATTACCTCCCAAAATGGCCGTCGAAGTGGAAAGCAAGTGTTTGCTCAGCTGAACACGGTTGCGGTGGCTGTCTTCGAAGGCGCATTTTTCGCCGAAAATTTGATTAATCCGGCAACACTTTGGCGGCGCGAGGTGTGATTGTTAGTGTGCTGCTCGTGATTTTCCTTTTCCTTTTTTAAATAATCCCTTTATTGCGTTATGAATTCGATTGCTAACCGACGATCGATGATCGACACACGATCTGGAGCATTCCGCCTCCCCCCGGGAGCGAAGAGTAAACTTAAACAACGTCTTCTGACGTCTGACCGCGTGCGGTAGCTAGTTTCTTCGGGCGTCGGGAGTCAGGATCAGCTTCACACTGCACTCGACGGGTACGCGGCATCTGCTCGCCATCACACACCGCCTGGCGGCCGTGCTCAAGTGCCCAATGATGCTTATGATATCTCCGGTGGATTCCTCTTTTTCCGATCATTTCGAGATCAGACCGGATTGGTCGAGCGATTCCCAGGAAATAGATTGGCTCATCCTGGAGCAGAAGGAACAGAATCCAGTGATGCGCATTTTACCGACAAGTAGATTGCAAACCAACCCCTTGTCAGTGACCCCCGCCAAAAAGATGCGCCATTTTTTAGCAGATAATCGAAAAGTTAGCCGGCTTAAACCAGAACCAATGAAGCCGTACGGATTAGCGCGTTATCAGCCTATTAAGCAGCATTGGTGGATTGCGCAATACCAACTAACGATGGTACCCTTATCACCATCCATGTTTACGCTTCCGAGACGAGACTTTTGGCTTTGGCAGTCTCGGGCTGGCGAGAGTGAAAGTGAATGCCGTTGGCACTGCGTTGCGTGCGTCAGCTTGATAAGCATGAGGTCGTTCTACAACAATCGCACCTCCCCCGGTCTATCTGCAGAGGGAAGGGCGTATTGGGAAGCAGTTTCGGTGTACGGTGAAAAATGGTGCTCACTTGTGTAAATATTGGGGGGCCTCCGTTTTTCGTGTTCGCACGCCATCCATCTATCTAGCTGGTGCTCAACTCGGGCAACAGCAGCAGCAGCCATTCTGGCATCATTTTTCATCATATTTGCAGTACATCCATTTGGTGCAGCGGATCCTGACCAAACCACAGCCTCAGCGGTCTGAGATACGTTCATCTCTCTTCACTGGATAAATATTTATGCAACAACCTCGAGAAAACGCAACACCACCATTGCCGTTCGGCGTCGTGGGCTCTCTCTCTCGGTGGTGAATGTTTTGAAAATTGTTTTCTCCATTAATTCTACCATTAGAACCAACACCCCGGGAGGTCTACTACAGCGAGGGAGGTGGGCGAGGGTGGGTGTGAAAGTTTGCAAAAACAAAAAGAAACTCAAATCTCAACCGCGTAGCGAGCACGTAAATCGTAAATTGGCCACGCGAAGACCATGCGCCGCCGATACGGTGGGGGGGCGCCGCTCAATTCGCTCGCATGACGTACATCGATCGCCGATGATCGATGGGAAACGAGAGAGTGGCTACCCGACAACCCGGAACTAGTACAGCTTTATGGGGTCCGTCTGGGGTCTGGGCCGTGCATCCGATGCGCCCTCGGTGAGGTTAATTGATGGAATTGAATTTGTTGCTCAACCCTACCCGAAGATCAGAATGGTCTGCCGGGATTGAGTGGCCACGTTAAGTGTCTCACAATGTCAAACGGAAGCTTCCTCGTCGGTTCCCTCCTTTCTCCACCGGTCCAGCAACAACCTTTCAATCGCTGCTGCTCGCGATGCATGGAAACAGCCTCCGATCACATCGTAAACTGTTTAAATGATTTGTTTATTTTTTGTTTCCTTTCGCCAAAAAAGCCAACCAAAGATTGCAGCTGCCAGGTGCTCCGAGGAGTAAGTCCAAACACCAGCCTCTCTCTCCTTCTGTTGGCACTAACGAGGTGTCGAGAACGTCTGGGTCTGGAGTAAAGTGTAGATGTTGGTCAAACAATATTTGAACAACAATATTCATTTTGATTTACGAAGTGAGAAAGTACCTGGCCCGGTAGTGCGCCGTCGGTACGGGCAATCAAATCGGCAATTAAGATAGACATCGGCACGCCCCCTCCCTCATCTATCCCTTATTAACCCAGACCCTCCCGAGATAAAGATCCGATGCACGACATGAGCCTCTCGAGAGTGCATCTCATCTGTGCAGAGTCACATTTAACGGCACCCCTTTGCGTCATCGCTAGTAGCAATCGTACAGTAGGCCTCGACTGCAGTAGCACAGGTCGCAATCGAACTTCCGGTCAAACCCCTGGCCGATGTACTATCGGACCAGGCAGGCTACCGTCCCCGGAGGCCAGCGAGCGCCAACAGTGGAGGCGCAATAAATTTTCGCTACGTTGTAAACGTTTAATACCGCCTGGCGCGATGTGGCTGCCATCGTGGTACTTGATTTATAACATTTTGTTGTTTAACCTGTCATCGAAGCCGCCGTCGCCGCCGCCACTACCGCCACCCGGGCCGCCTGTAGCGCAGCTTGGCGCAGCCTAGAATTTTTTGGCCAATATTCGGTCGATAATCTTCGTTGTGTCTGGATTTTGCTCGTTGCGTGCCAAGACGAACCAAGGGAGAAACACACGAGGAACACGAGGTGGATCATTTCGATGATCAACATCCGCTCAACATCGACATCGAGAAGGATTTTTATTTATAATGAACCAGCACATCGTTGGGATGTCACCGGTCGTTCCCGCTGTTTATTTGTCCAATTTTCGTCAAAACGAGCCACAATTATTTTTAACACCTCACGTATCTCCAGTCTTTGATTGGCTCGATGAAAATGGTTGTCGATCCTTTTTTTCGCAAAATTAATACGAAACGTGAGAACGGGTTCGCTCGGTTGCATTCAGGGTATTAACACGCGAGCACCCGTGGCCCGTGCACTTCCGGACTGTGTTGGAGGCACGCCACCAAGAATCGATCCGGAATCCAACCAGCGGCGAAACACGTAAAGCTCGTTTAATCTGAATTCAAATTTGCGTGTCACGGAAAATACAACTAAATACAACGTTCTGAAATGCCAGCGAAATGTTTTTGCTGGACATCGATCGCGAAGCAACTATTTTTAATCATTTTCCACCGCCAATCAGAGTTGGTGTTGGACGCGAATGGCATGCGAACACAAAGAGGGAATTGCGATTTTAAAAAGCGCGCTCCAAACAACACGTTCGCGGTCAGACTTGGAAAAAACGAAGGGGGGGATCCTCCTCAGACGATCGGAAAAATTCTTCGAATAGCTGCTCGCTCATCGAAACAAACACAAACAGAAGCAGATGGCCAGAGTCGACGGTATTTGATTGCACTGGTCTTTGGTTCGTAAAAAAATGCCATACGCCCCCATTCACCCGGAACACACACGCGGTCGCGGTCACTTTCAAGGATTTTGCTAGGAAACTAACCTATCTGGCGAACAATTACACGAAAACTCAAGAAGTAGATGCACTTTTTCAAACGACTCGCGAACTTTAAACTTCAGTACGGATGCGGGAGCGAAGCCGAAACACGTCTCATCGCCACGAGGTCCGATTTGATTCTGCGCGCGCCGTTGCTCCAACCGGCTGTTTTTCTTCGTTGCGGCCGCCACCGGTGTTTGTCTTTTTGCCACATTTTTCGTTCCGGAGGGAGAAATTTACAAAATATCCGAAAGCATTTTGTAAATTCCTCAGTTGTTTTCATTGTTTTGTGAGTTATTTAGTGTTTGGATTAACTTCTAAGCGTTTTACGGCTTACACGAGGAATTAACGAAGAAAACGGCCGATTCAAATCCTAGAGGGCGCTAGTGAGGCCCGTTCGAGCAGTAATTTCAAGCACTTGACTACGGGAAACGGTGTGGCCAAAAACCAGCGATGAAAATCGATGCGGGCTCGGAAAATTCATTTTCCATTTTTCCCTGAATTCTGAATCCTTTTTGAGTCTTCTGTGAAAATTTCACAACAATCAAACCGTTATTTCCGAAGATACACATTTTTAAAAATTGTAATACTTGGCGCGGAGCAGGACCCGCTAAGGAGCCTCAGGAAAAGGATTTCTCTCAAAGACTGGCCCAAAGATATTTCTACACAGAGCAATGTACTTACCTTTTCGCGTCCGCCGGTTTGTACGACGCTCCAAAATCCAAATCACTCGGACATTTGCGGCCCGCCTCCATTCCGTTCTTGGTGTCCGCCGAATCGATTTTGCCTTTCCTTGGCTCACCGCCTCCGCCGCTGCCGCCGCCGCCATGGTTCCCCTCGAGCTTCTTCAGTGCCCGGTTGGTGCGCCATCGCTCGACAAAGTCCCAGAATTGGGCCGAGTTTTTGTCGCGGCCCAGGTTCGTGTCTCGCGTGCACCGGAAATCCAGCCCGGAAATCGATCCACTTCCCGCAGTGGACACTGAATCGGCCGATGAGTCCTTGCCGCCTGCGCGTGGTTTCTGTGCCAGCGTTTCCTCCTGCTCGCTATCCTCGAACTCATCCTCTTCCACTTCTTCGTGTGCCGTGGCCGAAACCACCGTTTCCATGCCCTCGTACCGATCGCTGTACTCCGGTACGGCCAGGAAGTTGTTCTTCCCATAAGCAGGCGGACTAGCCTTGGGAGCACCGTTCGTAGCTCCGGGCTGCTCCAGCACTCCCGAAGACACTTTTCCATTGCCATTCTCGTGGACACGTATCATTACTCCACCACCACCAGCATCCAATGGCTGCAGATGAGGGGAAATGAGCGTTTTGTTGGACCGGACGGCGATCGAGTTCCCAACCGGAAGCTTTCCAACCGATTTCGTACGACTTCGGGCGGAAAACGGTTTCACCGTCGTTGCTGTTGTTGTTGTAGTTGTTGTGCTCGAGATGGTGCGCAGGATGAGGGTTGGTTTCTTCGTCGGATGGTTCCACATACCGACCGTACTGAGATCGTCACTGGTCTTCTGGCGGATCACTCCGGTCGTCGTACCAGTGCCACAGGATGCCAGTGATTGGCCACCGATGTTGTTGTTTACATCTTCCGAGCTGGGAAACTTCTGATTGATATGAGGCAGAGTCTTCAACGAACGGCTACCACCGGTACCGGTCGTTCCGGAACCGGGCATACCCTTCTGTCCAAGTGCTTTCTGCTTGGAAGAGGAGGATTTCATCAGATCGATCGAGGAGCTGCCCCCCTTGGGGGATAGTTCGCTTCCACTGCTGCCACCACTACCATCCAGGGAGCTAACGGAGGGCCGCAGATGCAAGACAATTTTGTTGTTCAGCTCTTTCGGTTTAAACGCCGAGCTAACGCCAGGGACGGTCGTTGCGGTGGCCGTTACTTGTAGCGTTTGATGGTGATTGTTGGTATGACCGGATCCGGCCCGCGACTGACCACCCTGGCCATGACCACCGGTGGTTTGCTGACTGATGAGTGTCCCATTGACGTACTGCATCGTACCGTGGGCCATGCGTTGCTTCTGGACCGGATTAGCCACTGGAGCGGCCGGTACCGCCGGTTCGGGAAGTGAAAATCGAACCTTCCTGTTAGCTTTCGGTGGTGATCCATCCATGATGTGAAACCTAAAGCCGGAGAGTTGGAGAGAGAGAGAGAGAGTATTAGTAGTGTGGTTTGTGGTACTTTCGCCTCCCACGAGCTGTCTTTATTGTTTATCATGATGATCACCAGTGTTTACGTGTCTATCTTGATCCTGTTGCCTTCGTTTTCTCGTTCATGTATTTTTCTTCCACGCGCCAAAAACCATCCACGCGGAATGATGGGTTACAAGTTGCCGTAGCTTTGCGAACTTGCGGGGTGAGAAACTCGTAAATCACAATCCAACAAGGCGTCTGTGGGAAACCAACCAAGGCGGACAAAAAAAAATCCCCAAAAACCAAATGCGTTGGATTAAGAATGAATTCAAGCGCATCTGACATGTGTTTTCCACCGGAAAAAAACCCGTGAAAGTGAGAGAAAAATAATAAAACGCATACCCCAACCGTTACAGCTGTCGAATATCATTGCGTAAATTTACAATACAAGGCGTTCGCGTTCGTTGGGACGCTGACCACTTCCTAACCGGGACCACCACATGCTCTCAGCGACGTAGAGGTAGCGCCTCGGGCAAGGATGTTTGCAATTAAAGCTTCTATTTATTCTCAAAACGAACCCGAAATCTACGATGTGCTGTAGGAGTTGGTGGCCATTGCTCTATTATTGCCCTTTATTGCCTTGGTCCCACCATTCATTTGCGGACGCAGATCGCTGAGTATTTTTCTCATAAACATCCACTCATGTTATTGCACTCATAAATGGGGCGTTGTTTATGGTCAACCGAAATCATTTTATCGAAATTTGTTTGTTTATAAATTGAATTATTTACGAAAAAGCCAAAGAGAAGGATTCGACATTCGTTTGTTGCTCTTCGGTTCACGCGTCGAGGAATCAATTCGCAATGCCTTGAAAGTCCTGCCATTAGTTTCCGGTGGCCGATTGCAAATCAACACCAATACGCTTATCAGTTTTCATTTCAAGAGTCGCCGTTCGCGACATGGAACCGTGCTGGAACCTGAGACGCGCACAGAAAAGGCCGGCGTGATCGCTTTTCCCCACTGGATTTTACTTGGCTTCTACTCTCCCACATCCTTCGAATGACGTGCACGAGCTGCCCGAATGACGCATGTGTGTTTGGCGAGCGAGCACCGATGGTTCGATTAAAGATCGCGCGAGCGCCGAGGCAACATTCCACGCTCGTAGTCTGCGAGAGGAAGGATCGAAGGGCACCACCTCCACCTCTGTTGTGGTCCGTGCACAGCACTAACGATTGATCTCTCCAATCTTCATCTCGCACATCCATCGGACACGTGAACACGCGCGCAGAGCAAGATCTTCTCTCTCCAGCTCTGCTAGCTGCCAGCCGGGAAAAGTACCAACAAGTATCATAAATTTCGATGCTCAGGCCATTTTGCATTCCCGACGGTTTCTCTTTAACTGGTTCCCCTCACTGTTTCGCCCCTGGCTGTTGGTTGGTTTCGATGTTGTTCTGATATTGATTGGTGCGAAGCGAAACGGTTGTTTTCGACGTTAAATTTTCGTCAGGCCGTTGTTGTAGAGGGAGCTATTTAAAGGCACCAGTGGGGAGAAAGGGTGAAAATATTGGCTTCCGTTATCATTATGATTTGAGCGAGGGGCAGTCCTGATATCGCGTGGTACCGATGGCCTGCTTCGCTGATGGCAACGCCTGCTGTGCCGGGGACCCAGCACGCTATATTGCAACCTCCCTTTTTGCTTTGGGTTTCGGAGTCGTTGAACTGCATCACATGTGCATTCTGTACGAGCTCCACATCAAAGCAGCCCCGAAAAAAAGTTGCGAAAAAACGCTTTACCATGCGCCTCCATTAGCGAGTATTTATGGATTTTTTTTCTTTAGAGACCTCATTCTCTGCGCGTTAATTCACCACCAGGAAAACAGCACAGCACAGTTCAATACATAATTCTATTCTAATGGTTTTGTGAAAAAGGAACAAAAACGAAAATACGAAAAATGAAGGAATGAGTTGGAACATTTTGATCTTTTCTCATTATTCATTCGCCTACTTCTCTTTTCCCGCTATTTCGTTCCAATCAATCACCGAATGAAGCGAGAAAAAAACAACAACAACCACCAGCACCGGTTCAAGGTGAAAACAGGCATAAAAATGCACCACTTTGAAGGTACTTCTTGGGGAAATACCATCGTCTCGCGTCTACCACCACCATCCTGCAGCGTAGCGTGACTGGGCCAGAAGTTGTAATCGAATTCGGAACACTTTGTTCGCATTAGCTCTGCACTACTTACTCCGGCTACCCGGGTCTCACCGGCGCACGAGTCCTTGCGAGCGGGCGCTCGAAATGGCGTTACTTTAACACCCCGAACAGCCCTGAACATGCTTGGAACCACCTCGGCTAGGGCTAGGGCGCTGCTTCGTTGAAGGATATAAGCAATCGATTGTTTAGCAAAACCGTGAGGGTGGCAAAAGTGGCTTCATTATAAGGGGGTTTCCACGGTGTTCGGTTCCTTCGCCAATGACACCGACACCGACACTCCGCCACGAATCACGACATTAGCACGGTCCCCCCACTCTCAAAAAAAGGCGGACCGTTCCATTGTCTGCCATCCAACAAAAGGGGTCCGCGCACAATTCGCGTTTTCGGGCGGTGGCGAGAAAAAGCGATAGTCACGCGGCACTAAAACAGCAACATTTTCAATCCGCCATTCGCCCCCTTCTTTACTCCGTGGCCCACCGTGCGATTCGCGTATCCATCAGTGCTGACGATGATGGCGCCTATGGCGTGTGACTATCGTTGACAGAGAAATTAATAGCCGCGTAATTTATGCTGCGCGTCTCAACCTGCGTGCGCGCGTGCGTGCGTGCGTGTGTATGTGCGGATGGAGCATCGTGACTTGGCCACATTGAGGTAGGTAATGGGTGAACCAAACAGGGCCACCATCGCCAATGACCCAACGGCCGCGCCAGTGGAACTCGTTCTTTTGCAAAAATCCTTTCCCGAAGCAGGTCACACTCACGTGCACGTGGCCATCGTTTACTGTCGTTTTCCATGGCTTCTGGATTCCAGGGAGCCTAGCTACACCGGTCGGAAATTGCAATTTACTCACCGTTTAAGCACCGGAACGCATGGGAATCCTGTAGTGGCCACGCGATTCACATGTGAACTGCGGCCAGTCTGGGTCACACACACACAAGCACACGTGTGAGTGTAATGTGACCTGATTTATTTGCCATTTTCCCCGTGGAACCAGCACCAGGTGGCGGTGTGTTCGATGAACTAACGTGGAGGAGTTTCCGACCTCCAACGCATACCAGAGCATTTGGAGCAGCGCTTCTTCGCCAGGGAAGTACTTGTGCATTTTAAAGTCCCTTACCAGCCCTGTCTTTGCTGGGTGCAATCGATATTTCTGACGGTGTGGCTATCGAACGGAGGAAATGCTTTAATTTGAAAATAATCCTCGGGAATTGTATGTTGGTTTTTGAGGGGCCAATCACCGCTGCGCTGTGCGTTGTGATGCATCCGAAATGCTGTCGAAATACTCAAAGACATCGGCGTAAAAAATCTATTTTTATGAGCTTTTTGTGGGACGCCAAACGTCGCTAATGTTTGCAAAACCATTCGATTGTGACCTAGAAAAAAGATCACCGGTGGTGAATTTGTCGGAAAGGTTTGTTAATAAAACTTGAACGACAAACAAGCTTGATTACAATATTTCTTTTACAAATTTCACGGAAAACGCTCCTCGATTTCGGAGCTAGATTCACCGGAAAGCTGATCGGTTGTACAAATGTACAACACACAACATTCCCGCATGCAAGAAGGTCAGTAAAGGCTACAGAAAAGATTGATCTATTTTCGTCTGGAACAAGTCATTTGCCCCCTCCATTGTATGCTCACAGTGGGTGCGCCGGACTGAGGGGTTCCGACTGGACGACGTTATCATAATCCGTTTCCGGTTCATTCGCCATTCGCTTCACCATCCTTTCAACCGAACGCACCCAGCGGCCTAATGAGCTATGAATTAACCTTTTAACCGCTCGCGAGGGTCATCCCTTTGGGAATGGGGATGGAATCACTGGCCGGTCGGGTGGGAGGGCGTTTATTTTTGGCGCCACAAAAGTCGACTCCGTTGAAGGTTTCGTTACCGGACCGGCTTCTAATAATAACCTTGACACTAAGTAGTACATATATTTTTGGGGCAAAAGCCCTCGCAGATCATACTCCACCACCACCACCACCACCGCTGCTACCGGATGCAGGTGTGCGCCATGAGGCATCGGGATGATCGCAACCATTTACGCATCGAAGGAAAATTGTTATTTTCCACCTTTTTACGGCGAGGCGAACATTTCCACCTCTGGAAACTCGGCGTCAATCAGCGTTCGCTTCAAATCGCTTCTACATTTACCTTCTGGAATCCGGCGCTGGAACCTGAACTATCCTGACACCGTTTGGAGCAAACACTAATACACTTAGATTTGGCACGGAATTGGTTCACGACCAGTCACTTACATACTTAATGCTCATCGCATTAATTGTGGCACTGTTTGCGTTCTCTATCACCTCGTTAAAGTGGCCAAAAACGAGCGCCTCAAATCGTTCCGTTCGACTCCGGGAACAGCCCCGGTTCAAGCCCGCGCCCGTTACCTTCCTCTCCACCACCTCTACTGCGGAATGATGTGTTCCGATTTCACTCGTCAGTCCTAACGGTAGCAGCAGCAGTAGCAGCAGTAGCAGTAGCAGCAACACGGGGCAACCACACGGTGAGGTTGTTCGGGACGTCGTTTCTCTCCACTCTGTCTACAAGTCCTGTCGCCTCCCTTCGTCTCTCTGGTACACTACCGGTATTCCGGACACTGACACTGACGGGTGTCAAGCAGAGCAAAGCGCAACACTTCAGACGTCCAGGACCCCAAAAACTGACGCCTCCACAGCGCGATCGACGGTCGCTACCGGCGGAAATACACTTTTGGAGCACCACCACCACCACCAGCACCAGCAGCAGCACCACTGGAGCTATATCGTTGGTAGGAACGATTTTTTTGGAAAGAATTTCCCAACTCACAAACAAACAACACACCCACTCCCCCACCTTCACTTCTGATAAACACTTTTTCGCAAAGCCACGTTGTTGTGCTTCGGTGCGCCTCGACACCACGCACTGACCGATCGAGTTCCGTGTTGTTGGTTCTGCGGTCGCTCGCTCGCGCTGCCCACGGTGGTTGAACGGAAAATGCGGGAAAACCGGAAAATCGTACACCGTTTATACGCGCGAACGAACTCGCTGGCTACGCTGTCCGTCCCGATGAATTTAGGGAGAGCCGAAGGCAAACCATGGTTCCGACGGTGAGAGAGCGTTGGTTGTATCGGACTCGGGAGTTCTCACCAGCGAGCTGAAGACGGTGCGCTGCCACTGATTCTCTCATACCGATTGCGCCGATGGTATCCTTCCTGTATGGAGTGCGGAGTCCCCCAAAACAAACCGGTCAATTGATAACGATGATTGATATTGTGGCAGAAATGATTGAACCGGAGCAGGTTACGGGTGTTATCCGTCATAAATTAATAGGGAATCGGTATTCTATGCAGTGCTCGTTTAGGTCAACATTATTTTACTTTAGTATCTATATAAAACTTTTTATTAAACTAAAAATATATTTAAACAAAGCTCCCTGTTCCGTTAAAAGTAATATTTTCGTACAAAGAGGAAAGAATCGGAAAAGAATGATCGTGTAGAGCAACGCTCATTACTACCAATGGCCGACTAATGATCTTATAGCGCTCAGGACCATCCTTCTCCGTCTCTCTCAAAATCTGCCAATAAAACAGAAGTACACACACTTTTGAACCAATTCGAAATGTCTCACATCAAACGTGCCAACATCTTAGCGGCGGTCGATGCCATTCCGTGTTACCATGACCTTCGCATATTTTGTAACATTGCCATAAAACATAAAACATATTTTTGTAAAGCAAAATCGAAACGAAACGATACCCCACTGGCATCACGCGCCTCATTTGATTGGCCGTGACATACGTACGGCGACTTGACGCGCTTATGACTGGCTTAAACGATGGAAGCCCGTTCCCCTTGCCAGCCGAACACGCAATCCGCATGCACCAGCTGAGAGCGCCGCGAGGAAAGATATACGATGATGTACCTTCAACAACGACATCCGCATCGTGTGACTCACTCGAGCAACGACCGCCTTCTTTAGCCTTCGCGTGAACTTGAACAAGACGAGACACTCTCGGTGTCTTTTCTGCATCTTCTGCTGTAACCTTTGACCCAGTGAGCCCGCGATTGGTACGCAATGCGAATGTCCGAAAAAGGTGACCTGCAAAAGTGTTCTTTCCCACATGTTCCGGTCAGCAGCGATTACCGTTGTGCTAATGGAGCAATCCAGTGACGGACGGTAAAGATGCCAGCATGTTTACCCACCTTCAATCTGGCCAACTGGTACCGACGCGTAATTTACGCGAATTGACGCTAAGTAAAACGTGTATCCCGTGTAACGTGTGCGACACTCTCTTCGAGAGGTTTGAACGATGGCCTACTGCGTGACGTCATGCTTTCTGTCTTTTGGAAATCAACCAACCGAAATAGAAACCGAATGCCGGTTGTTTTTGGGGGAAGCGAAAACAAAAACTCCGTTTTATTATAATTTTCGTTGCTGGGTTTTGACTCCCTCTCGCCCGGGCTCCACCCGGCCTTTGATGTCGTGCAGGAGAAGGATGGAGGGCGATTAGCGGCCCGGTAATGATCCGCCATCAAGCAAGTACCGTCTTCTTCTCTCCAGCTGCTCCACCGCCAGGGCCATTTTTACATCTCGCGCAATGCATGCAAAGAGCTCGCGCAAACAATACACAAAACCCGCGGAACCCACCGGCTTGTGCACTCCCCTTTCCCCCCAATGGAAGTGCGCTCGCCGCGATCGAAGCCCACGAACCGCGACGAGACGAGTTGATGATGATCGTGAGCATTCGCATGGGTTGGATGCCGCTGTTTAGTCTTCTCGCAGCACCGAACGTGATCACACCGTGTGCTCCGGTTGCTGGAACTACTTCTCCCACTACTGCTCGTGATATTATCGCTGCTACTACTAACTTCCTCCCCCCGGGGGTAGTGATAGGCCTACGTTCTCACTAATACACGGGAGTCCGGGGCGCGCGCGCGCCCGTGCCATTGTGACACGGTGCAGGTGGTTTTTGGGGCCGTCCATACACGCTTGTACAGAAAAGGTGAATTCAACAGATTTAAAGCCTCAAAACGGGTTCTGCCATTTGGAGGAGTGGGGCCCCAAGAATGTCTTTATCTGAACCAAAACAAACAGCCACATCTGTATGTGTGCGTGTGCGTGTGTGTGTGTGTGTGTGTGTGTTGTGGGGGGCTCAAATGGTTTTTAGTTTATCCTGTACCTTTCGAGACTGTCGTGAGCTTTCAACGAATGGCGTCCCTGTGAATCACGTTTTTGGTGCAGTTAATCGGCAAATCGTGACATGATTGCAAACACTCGCGACTCGTCTTAGGTTGACACTAATGATCGAGGAAGAGGAAAACGATCGTTCCAAAGACGAGAAGTGCAGCCGCACTGGAGGGCGAGGATCGGTCGGTCGCAGCATCCATCTGCGTACAGCGATCACCGATGACATCATCACGTGCGCAGCAGCACAACACGCTGATGGGTGACCCCAACCGTTTGGGATGTGTCATGGGCAGCACACTGCATCTCGCCGCTATCCAAACGCGGTATCGACCTTCACAGTGGTCGACACTCCCTCCCCTCGCGAGTCTTGCGGCGTAGAACAGGCGCCTCATTTCATCTCCTCGCCCCAAGCATGTTTAAATGGAGCATACCGTTGGTACACCTTTCCAAACAAACGCTCGTTCGATGGCGTATCAGCTTCCCATCGGCTGGAATGTACTATTTGCAAACAAGAACGCTTCCTTGTCCGATGGGGATCGTGCGGTGTGCTGCGGATAAACACACACACACACACAAGGTGTACCGCGACAGTTCGCCGTCATGTGACCGTGTTCGATCACGTAATCATGCAGTGTATGCTGCTGCTGCTGCTGCTGCTGTCTCGCCCGGCCTTTCGATAAAAACGTGCCCTGGCAGGCAGATGACACGACACGAAAAAGAAGGTTGTGCATGGAGCCGACCATCCCCCGAACATGCTGTCTCGCTTATGCAAGTTTTAGGTCAGGGATTTAACTGGACTGGAAGTTCTCCAAGCATCTATCGGTTGCTCTCAACGATCTGGAACCTCTCCTTTGCTGACGTAACCGTTTATCGGAGTATTATGGTGATAAAGCGATAATGTAGATATGCTTTATGACGAAAGCATTTGTAGCCCGGGTCGCCGTCGGTGTGACAGCCAGACATCCGCGATCAGGGCCGTAATCAGTTCCGTTGCACTACCCGTAACGAGCTCAGGGTTGATTGATGTCGCAATGATCACTTTAACCTCCCTTCCCTTACCTTGACTCCGGTACAATTTTGAGCATTACAAGCCCGCGATGATGGCTAAATTTCGGGGGAAGGTAATTGTTATCAGGCAACCTTGCATGAATTACCGCAAATTGCAGTCACCAACGGCTGCCAACAACTATCAGCTAAGCTCATTTCTCCCTCACTAACCGATGCTGTGTTGCTCTATTAGATCGAACATGTTTAGAAGAAACCTGTTCACCGGTATTGTTGACCTCCAAACTGATTGAAGCGAAGAGGGTTGTATTGAGTTCTTCAAACAATCATTACTACGACGTTGTCACGTAAGATTCGCCGGATAAGAGGCAATTCGAGCGATTCGATTAGCACCAGCGTGCAAACGTGGTCTGTCATCAGAAAGCTTCCAGACTGATTGCTGATTCGATTTGCATTCCGTTTTCTCGATGCGAGCCTTTAACATCATTCCTACATTTTGCCACACCCGCTGCTTACAGTTGGTCCATTTTCGGTTACGCTTTGGGGCCTTGTGCAGTGCACAATGTTCGATGTTCGATATGAACCGACCGGTTTCCTGAACACCCAAACGATCGGCCGGTCACATTCTCGACCTGTAGCTAATTGGTGGATATGGTCGTGGCAGTTCAAAACGAATTGTGGTCCACCACACTCACTCCCTCTCCCTTTCGGTCTCTCTCGATCTCCTATTCGATAGTTGGAGTTCGTGGTTTGACCTGGCAATTAACATGATCATCACCATTCGAGTGTTCCGGTGTGAACATGAGGTGTAAACAAATGTCGGTATACATACTAGTGGAAACAGTTTGTTGCATGGTTGAACTAGTAACATCACATTCTGTCCCAAGAGCAGCTCCGTTTTCTATTGTTTTTTTTTTCTAATTCAAAAATGAAATTCATATTCACAGTCCATCAGGACTACCACGCCTTTCGTGATCATTCCAAAGAATGAAGACAGCTTTCAACGTTTTTGAATGGTCATTGATGAGGTATAAATAGAGTTTCAAACCGTTCTGGAACTCTACAGTTCTTCTTAATTTTCGAAATGAAACTGGTTCCAGAAACGCACATGCTTACGTTCATTCGGTTAGTCATTGAGACAAGATTCCTAAAATGGAGATGCCGCTCATCCCACACATACCTTAAACAGCGTTCGTTCACCGATGGCGCTAGTCGATTTGGGAAACGTATTACCTAATGGGGACCGCAAGTGTAATACAAACATCAATGTTACTGGAAGATAGCTTTTAGCAAAATGCCATGCGCTCTAACACTTAGTTAATCCGCTGTTGCAGATGGGTAACGTATTGTGCAAAGAACCGAATCCCGGCACAACAGCCTCCAACACTGGCAACACATTCAGCAACTTGAGCAGCATCATTTGTCCCAATGGTTTGAGCAAGGGAAAGGCGCATCCTATGCGTAAGACCTACTTCACACGCAGCGCGTAAGTCACCTACGATTAAGGCCTGATCCAGTCTCTATTCGATTAAGCCAATGAGTCACGTTTTGGTTCTCCTTATATCGCAGAGTTGATGCATCGAAGAAAACATCGTCCGGTCATACCACGTCCACCGGTTGGCAGAGCGTAGGCTTACATGTACCGGATGGAGCGAGCAACAAAGTCATCGATACGCCTCCGGTAGCACCGCCCCGAAAGAAACGAGGCGCAACCCTGGATGGGCGATATCGCTCCGATGAAGCACTAAAGGTGAAGAATGGCTTCCAGGATGTGTTTGGGCGCGAAAGTAGACGGCATTCGTGCGATATAACGCACGGCACCAGGCCAGCCAGCGTACCCCCGAGAAGGTTGGAAGATAGCCTTCCAGCTATGCCGGCTCGTCAGACATCCTGCTTCGAAATTGATGCCAGCAACGATGCGTTCAGTGATTTCTCAAAAGTCCCAACGACGGCCGAACTGGAGAGATCCCCCGCAGCGCAGATACCGCGTGTTGGCAATCGGAAATCCGATCGATTCTTCGGTGAACACCTCTCCGATTCCTTGAGCCCGGAGCAGGATGCAAAGGAGTGCCCGGAGCAAAGGCCGAAACGACGCGAGAAATCCATTCCAAAAGACGATGTAGATAAGATTGAAAAGTTTGTAGAGAAACTGGAGGAGAACAAACCGGTGGAGGTGAGTATGGTCCAGAAGGAGGCGATCCAGAAGTCGTCAAACACTTCCACCTCGCGCCAGAAGGACATTGAAAAAGATGAGGTACCAGCTGCTTTACCTAAAACTGCTCCACCGGACGAAGCTCCAGCGAGCGGTGAAAATGAAGAAGATCTGATCAAGTACATCGATCGGACGGTTTCGGGAAACAGTCAGCTGGGTAGTCGAGCCGAATTTCTGATGGCTATGCTGGAGGACTATAACGATAGCGTCCGCTACGAAGGGATGCAACCGATCGAGGAACCGCTGATCGTGCCGAAGAAACGCAAATCACGCCACATTTGTGACGATCATGATCATCTACACGAGAAGCTGCATGCTCACGAGAAGGGTGAGTCTACGAAACAGGAGAAACCTGCTGCTAACATCATCCTTACGGAGGCATCGATCGAAGTGGCACCGCGGAAGCCCAGTCGCGATTTCTCGAAATACAAACCACTCGACAAGGAGGTCGGTAAGATCGATCAAGAGTTCGATTCGGACGAGGAACCAACCAACTCGGGTGCAGCTACGGCGGCGGTAGTACGACCGTCCCGAACCAAACAGGCCAAGTCGAAGCAACGCGAGAACCTGCCTTCACCGCCAGCTCCGCCAAAGTTTCAGAAAAGTCTGTCCGAGTCCCTATTCGATAGGCAAGTGTCCAGAGAGTCCACTAGTACCCCGGTAAAATCGGTGGTGGACGATACACCAAAGGCGCACACGCCACGAATGCTGAAGCGCATCATTTCGATGCCCGTTACGGAGCATCTCAACGCAGACGCTCGCCCTGAAACTCCACAACGGCCAGCGTTGACCAAAAGCTCCAGTTCCAGTTCGTTTTCCACTGTGGATCTACAGCGGTCCCGCATTTGTGTGGAACGCTTCTCACCGGAAGATTACGCCCATCATGGCGGAGGAGCGGACGAACTGGTGCAACCGAAATCGAAACTAATCACCCGTAAGATATCATGGAAATCGCTGGAAACTCCCGCTACTAACCGTACTCCGACTCCGACGCAGGACACTGCCACTAATCCGTGCTTCACTATTGGTGACGCAGCGGTGGTAGCCTCGTCGGGCAACACTCTGCAACCACCGGAAGTACCGAAACGAAAGCGATCGACTACATCAACGGAAATGGAAACCATTGGCGAGCGTCCTGATGCCTCGACGCCAGCAGAACCATCCTGCATTCCAGCCGCCCAGCACGAAGAACCGGCCGATTCGGCGCTTCGAAAATTCTGTCTCGGATCCTTTATCGAGTCTAGCAATGTGCTGCAGCATCATGATGTGGTAAGCGTGCTGGACCGCGTGTACAGTGCGAGCGATAACAAGGAGAATATTATCGAACAGTTTCAAACGTTTCTCGAGAATCAGATAAACGCTGAACTAAACGATCCAAACCCGACCAATCCGAATGTGGCCAAATTGCTGGAGAAACTGTCGCGCACAAGCACGGCAAGCGGAGGTTCCGATTTGGAGGACGTAAAGATCGAGTTGGTCGGATCAAGTAGTGCCTCATCGAACAATGCGTCCGATGTGGATGATTGCTTTGATCCCGAGTTTGAGAAAATTGAAAAATTCGAAATCGTCGGTGATCTACCGAAGATCGATATTCCCCCGAAGCATGCGTACTCCGGAAAGCGGCGCGATAGCATCGAGTACATGAGCGATTGGTTCGGTGATTCCGATGGATCGACCACCGAAGAGAAAGCGTCTGGCGGAGTTAAGAATAAACCAGCGGTAGGGGCAAAAGGTAAGCGCCGAGAAAGTATCGAAGACGTTGGAAGCTGGTTCTCGAACCATAACATGCTGCGACCTTCATTTGGTCAAGAATTCGAAGAGCCTAGTCGTCGATTACGCCGCGGTTCCGATGGTTTCCTTGGATACGATATGAACCGTCAGTATCCTTTCGGTAAAGTCCGTGAACGGTCGGAGTCGCAGTCGGCCGAAATGTTCGAGGATATCACAAAGCATCAAGAAACCCCCGGAGATAAGGAAGGTACACACTCGTTGGAACGGAAGGGGCTTAGCCGAGCGTTACCAATACACGACAGGAAAGTACTGGAGCATCGGAACAGTTCCGATGCATTGCTGATGAAGGTACTGAACCGAGAACATCGAATTAGTCACTCTTCGGCGCATAGTAGTGCCGAAAAATTGAACAACGAATCTAAACCACAGGAGATGGCAAGTAAAAGCACATCGGACCCCACTGATGAGGAGGAGCAGAAGCCACTGCTCAGCTCCACCAGCGAAGCATCCGTCGTTGCTGCTGAAATATCAAACGAATCCGCCAAACAGTCATCGAACAAGGACTCCGTGGAGCCGCTCCAGGCAGCAAACGAACATTCCACGTTGCTTAAATTCCTTTCGAAGGAACGGCTCATCGAATGAGCCACTAAGTACGTGTTAGTTCGTCCTAGCTTCTCCTAGCAGAGTCAGTATTACTTACGATCTACAAAAACGCACAATTCATTGAAGGAATCCAAGATTCGTGTTGCCCGAGAGCATCGCTTTAGTGCTAATTGTTAAACATTTTCAAAATGCAAATAAACTAGTTTTCAAAGAGGAAAAGGTGTAATGTATGTTTCTCTGATCGATGATATTTTATTCAAATAATTAACACGACAGAACTGTGTAGTAACTCCACGATTTATTGTTCTTTATTTAAACTACACTTGTCTACAAAATGTGTTGACCGTAAGTCGCTGAAGCCATTCGCTGGTTTACAAGGAATTCACGATAAAAAAAAGCTTCAGCTCCGTCCGTACAAAGGGAAGGTGGTTGAGGTTTATCCAAAGATTCATTTACCTTCCGCTTCTATCTTACCGATGATAAATGCATCACCGAACACACCTTTTGTCTTCTTTGAACAACTTACACCGTAGCCCAGTATTACCTTTTGTTTCATGAGACACGTGTTACCTTACCTCGTATAATTTTAGATAAGTTGAAAGAGATGAAAAAAGCCAGAAATTTACCGGTACCTTTTGCTTAGGTTCTTAGC